>NC_045502.1:5152179-5317128 GCF_009650955.1 Corvus moneduloides | reverse complement strand
CTCCTGCCCCGTGTGAGCACCCCAAAACTGGGGCGGGACACCCAGGCAGTGGGGGGACCCCAAAATCGGGGGGGGGGGGGGGGCGCGCAGGCAGCTGTGGGACACCCCAACAGCAGGGCAGGCACCGAGACCTAAGAGGGACCCCGAAATCTGCAGGGGGATCGCGGGTGTTGGGGACACCCCAAGAGGTTCAGGAACACCTCCCCCAAACCCCGTGGGGGGCACCCCAAAACCGGGGCGGGGACCTTCAGCCCGTGGGTGCAGCAGGACCCCGTTCCCAGTCTGGGGTGCACTGGGGGGCTACTGGGGGGTACCCCGAGTCTCGGGGGGGCCCCCCGTGACCCCGATTTTGGGGTGCAGGACCTCAAACCAGCCAATCTGCTGCTGGACAGCGCCGGGCGCCTCAAGCTGGCGGATTTTGGGCTGGCGCGGGTGCTGGGCCCCCCCCCGGGGCGCCCCTACAGCCACCAGGTGGCCACCAGGTACCGGCTTTTGGGGTGTCCCCTCCCCGGGATGTCGGGGTGCCCCCCCAGAAGCCAAGGACCCCCCGCCCCCCCTTTTCCAGGTGGTACCGAGCCCCCGAGCTGCTCTACGGCGCCCGGCACTACGACGAGGGCGTGGATCTGTGGTGAGTCCCCGCTGTGGGGGGGCCCCCCTGGGATTTTGGGGTCCCCACGGGATTTTGGGGTCGGTCCTTCCCAGAGTCTTGGGGTCCCCATTCACCACCTGTCCAGCCCTGCTTAATCTTGGGGTCCCCCTTTTGGGTTTGTAGATCCCCCCCAGACTCCTCGGTCCCCCCACTCTGTGATTCTGGGGCTCCCTTTGGTGCCTGGGTGCCCCCCTGGGATTTTTGGGGGGGTCTCCCTGCGTTTTGGGGTCCCTCCTGTTTGGTGCCGGGGGTTCCCCATTTCTGGGCTCGTCTCCTGGATCTTTGAGTGCCTCCCAAACATCAGGGCCCCCCCGGATTTTGGGGGATTCCTCTGGGATTTTGGGGGGTCCCTCTGGCATCTCGGGGTCCCCCCCTGATGCCGGGGTCCCCCCAGGGCCGTGGGCTGCATTTTTGGGGAGCTGCTGACCCTGTCCCCGCTGTTCCCGGGGGAGAACGACATCGAGCAGCTCTGCTGCGTGCTCAGGGGCCTGGGCACCCCCAGCCCCCGCGACTGGCCGGTACTGGGGGCACTGGGAGCACTGGGGGAGGGAGGGAGGGGCACTGGGAGGGACTGGGGACACCGGGGGCACTGGAGGCACTGGGAGCACTGGGAGCACTGGGGGAGGGAGTGAGGGGCACTGGGAGCACTGGGGGAAGAAAGATGTGAAGCAGCTCTGCTGTGTTCTGAGGGGCCTGGGGGGCACCCTGAGGCCTCGGGACTGGCCAGTTCTGGGAGCACTGGGGGCACTGGGAGCTCACTGGGGGCACTGGGAGCTCACTGGGGGCACTGGGAGGCACTGGGAGCACTGGGAGCTCACTGGGAAGGACTGGGAGCATTGGGAGGCATTGGGGGGCACTGGGAGCACTGGAGCACTGAGAGGCACTGGGGGCACTGGGAGGCACTGGGAGGGACTGGGGGCACTGGGAGCTCACTGGAGGCACTGGGAGCACTGGGAGCACTGGGAGCTCACTGGGGGCACTGGGAGCTCACTGGGGGCACTGGGAGCACTGGGGCACTGGGAGCACTGGGGGCACTGGGAGGTACTGGGAGGCACTGGGGGCACTGGGAGCATTGGGAGCACTGGGGAGCACTGGCTCATACTGGTGGCTGCTGTGAGGTACTGGGAAACCTCGGGAAGGTGTTGGAGGGTGCTGGAATGGTGCGAGGGTGCATTTGAGGTTACTGGAAGGCTACTGGGCCATACTGGGGTGTACTGGGAAGCTCTCAGGACATGGTGTGATGTGATGGAGGGATACTGGAGGTTACTGGGAGATACTGGGGTGTTGCTGGGGAGGATTGAGGGTTATTGGGGGGGCTACTGGGAGAAACTGGGGCATCCGGGATGTACTGGGAGATACTGGGAAATGCTGAAAGTGCACTGAGGGTTCCTGGGGAATTACTGGGAACTACTGGGTTGTACTGGGAGCTACTGGGAAACCCCAACAGCGTGTTGCGAGATACTGGTATTTTCTTGGAGAGCATTGAGGCTTAGTGGGAGGTACTGAGAGGAACTTGGGCGGTACTGGGAGCTACTGGAACATACTGGGGCGTTACTGGGGTACACTGGGACATACTGGGAAACCCCAGGAATGCCTTGGGCCATCTTGAGGTGCTCTGAGAGCTGTCAGGCAGCCTACAGTGGTTTCTATGGGTGTGACCGGGTCCGTACTGGTTTATACCGGTCCATACTGGTCCATACTGGTTTACACTGGTTTACACTGGTTTGCACTGGTCTGTCCCGCCACAGGAGCTGGCGGAGCTGCCGGACTTCCCGAAGCTGCGGTTCCGGCCGCAGCCGCCGCCGCCGCTGGAGCTGCTGGTGCCGGGCGCCGACGCGGCCGCGCTGGACCTGCTGCGGCGGCTGCTGCGCTACCGCGCCCGCCTGCGGCCCCGGGCACACCAGGTCAGGGCAGGGGGGCACTGGGGGGACTTGGGGGGTCCTGGGGGGCATTGGGGGGTCCCAGAGGGGCTTGGGGGGGTCCCAGGGTGCCCCTGATGGAGCCCCGGATCAGCCCCGCTGCGGTGCCCGCTGCAGCTCCTGGCACACTGGGTGAGGGCAGGGGGGCACTGGGGGGTCCTGGGGGGGGGGGGTTTGGGGGGTCCCAGAGGGGTTTGGGGTTCCGGGGTGCTCCTGGCTGGAGCCCCCCATCAGCCCTGCTCAGGTACCAGGTGAGACCCTGGGCGGGTTTGGGGAGATTTGAGGGGATTTGGGGGGTCTGGGGGTCCCAGGAGGCCGGGGGGGTTCAGGGGAGGGGCCCCGGTGGGTTTGGGGGGGTCCCAGAGATTTGGGGGTCCCAGAGGTACCAGGAGGTTCTGAGGTGTGTTTGGGGGGGGGGGGGGTCTCAGGGATTGGCGGCCCCAGGACCCTCGCTGGGGGGGGTCACTCAGTTCCCCCTCCTTTCCCCATTTTGGGGGGAGGTCCTGCCGCCCCCTGAGCGCTCCCCTCCCCCCAGGCCCTGCTGCACCCCTTCTTCTTCGGCCCCCAGGAGCTGACCCCGCCCCCGCCCCCGGGGGGGCCCCGGCAGCCCCCCGACTTCAGCCTGGACACAGCCCTGGAGCTGCCCCCCCGCGCGGCCCTGAGACCCCTCCCCGTGCTGGGAGACCCCCGGGAGACCCCCACTGACCCCCCCGTAATGGGGGACCCCCTGGGAGACCCCCACTGACCCCCACTGACCCCCCCATAATGGGGGACCCCCGGGAGACCCCCACTGACCCCCACTGACCCCCCTGTAATGGGGGACCCCCACTGACCCCCCCTTGCTGGGAGACCCCCACTGACCCCCCCATAATGGGGGACTCCCACTGACCCCCACTGACCCCCCTGTAATGGGGGACCCCCTGGGAGACCCCCACTGACCCCCACTGACCCCTCCATGCTGGGGGACCCCCACTGACCCCCCCATCCCATTTCAGGGGACGCCTGATGAGCCCTCCCGGGGGTCTCTGGGACCCCCACTGCCCCTCCCCCCCCAGCCTGGGGGACCCCGGGGGGCTCTGGGACCCCTCCCCACCCTGGGGGACCCCCCTTGAGCCCCCAGGGGTGCTCTGGGACCCCCTTAATTTCAGGGGGGGCACCCAGACCCCCGGATTTGGGGGGGCCCCAGACCCCTGGACCCCTCCCAGCCCCCCCCAAGCACCAAAGCAGCGCCGGGAGTGGCGAAAACGGGGGAAATTCAACCCGAAAACGTCGGATTTGGGGCCGAAAACGTCGGATTTGGGGCCGGCAATGCGGCGAGAGATGAGAAATGCACAGACTGAACCTGAAACCGCTGGATTTGAACCCAAATCCCAGGTGAGGGCAGCAGATTTGGGGGGAAAAATCTCATTTTGGAAACGTGAGGCTGAAAATCTTCAGTTTTGGGCTGAAAATTCCCGAGTTTTGGTAGAAAATGCCCAATTTAAGGTTGCAAATCCCGGGTTTTAGAGTGAAAAGTTTCAATTTTACTTTCATAATGCCAAATTCAGCTTAAACCTCCCAATTTTGGGTTGGGAGTCCTAATTTTGGGTCAAGATCTCCAGTTATGGGTTGAAAGTTGTAATTTTGAGCTGAAAAATCCCGGTTTTGGGGTCGATAATGGAACTTCCAGGGTGAAAATTCCAATTTGGGGTTGCAAAGCTCCAGTTTTGGGGCTGAAAATACCAAATTTGGAAGAAAAAGGCTGATTTTGGTCCCAAAAATGAGACTTTTGGACCAAAAAATATCAAAGTCCAGATATTAAGGTGAAAATTTTCAGTTTGGTGACTGAAACTCCCAGTTAGGGACTGAAAATAGCAATTTTAGGTTAAATTGCCTGATTTCGGGGTTAAAACACCCAATTTTGGGGCTCTCAGCTCCATTTCTCCCTGAAAACGCCAATTTTGAGGCCAATAAATGTCAAATTTGGGGTGAAATTCACTGGTTTGTTGCCAAAACAGTGGAATTAAGGCTGAAAAATCTCAATTTTGATGCCAGAATGGTGAATTTCAGGCTGAAAATCCCCAACTTTGGCTGAAAATGCTGAATTTTACCCTGAAACCTCAAATTTTAGGCTGAAACTCCTGAACTTCGGTTCAAAGAGCTCAAATTTTAGGTTGAAAATCCTGGATTTTACCCTGAAACGTCAAAATTTGGGGCTCCCAGCTCCGTATTTCTTTCAAATGCATTCTGAGGAGCTCCAGGCCTAAAAATGCCAAATTCGCAGTTCAAAATCCACATTTTGATGGTGAAAAAAGTGAACTTGAGGCTGCAAATCCCAAATTTTTACTTGAGAACCTGAAAATTTAGGCTGAAAATCCTGAATTTGAGTCTCAAGTTTTCCCCTCAAAAACGCTCTTTTTGGGTATTTTGAGGCCTAAAAATGCCAAATTTGGGGCTCAAAATCCCAATTTTGCTGCTGAAAAAGTGAACTTTAGGCCAAAAATCTGAAAATTTTACTTGAAAGCCTCAAACTTCATGCTGAAAACCCTGACTTTTGGGCAAAACTGCCAAATTTTAGGTTGAAAATCCTGATTTTTTTCCTTGAAACCTCTGATTTTGGGGCTCCCAACGCCTCTTTCCTTGTTACACTCTGAGTATTTAGAGGCCTAAAAATGTCAAATTTACAGTTCAAACCCCAAATTTGGTGCCAAAAGAATTCATTTCGGATTGAAAATCCCAAATTTTGGGTTGAAAACCTCAAATCTGAGGCTGAAAGATCCTGAATTTTGGGTCGAAACCCTCAAAATTCAGGGCTGAAAACCTCAGTTTTGAGTCTGAAAGATCCTGAACTTCCAGCTGAAACTCAAAATTTGGGGTTTAAACTCTCAAATTTTGGGCTGGACCTCTCAAAATCAGCTGAAAATCCCAAATTTTGGGCCGAAATCCTCAAATTTGGGGTGTCAGGCCTCAGTTTGGAGTGTCAGGCCCTGAGTTTGGGGTGTTGGGCTCAGAATTTTGGGCCAAACCCCCGAATTTAGGTGTCAGGCCTGGAATTTGAGGTGTCAGGCCTGGATTTGGGGTGTCAGGCCTGGAATTTGAGGTGTCAGGCCCGGAATTTGGGGTGTCAGGCTCGGAATTTGGGGTGTCGGGCTCCGGTTTGGGGCCAAAAGCCTGGAATGTGGGGTGTCGGGCCCCAATTTGGGGTGTCGGGCCCAGAATTTGAGGTGTCAGGCCTGGAATGTGGGGTGTCGGGCCCCAATTTGGGGTGTCGGGCCCGGAGTTTGAGGTGTCAGGCCTGGATTTGGGGTGTCAGGCTCGGAATTTGGGGTGTCGGGCTCCGGTTTGGGGCCAAAAGCCTGGAATGTGGGGTGTCGGGCCCCAATTTGGGGTGTCAGGCCCAGAATTTGAGGTGTCAGGCCTGGAATGTGGGGTGTCGGGCCCCAATTTGGGGTGTCGGGCCCGGAATTTGAGGTGTCAGGCCTGGATTTGGGGTGTCAGGCTCGGAATTTGGGGTGTCGGGCTCCGGTTTGGGGCCAAAAGCCCGGAATGTGGGGTGTCGGGCCCAAATTTGGGGTGTCGGGCCCAGAATTTGAGGTGTCAGGCCTGGAATTTGGGGTGTCGGGCCTGGATTTGGGGTGTCAGGCCTGGAATTTGGGGTGTCAGGCCCCAATTTGTGGTGTCAGGCCTGGATTTGGGGTGTCAGGCCTGGAATGTGGGGTGTCAGGCCCAAATTTGGGGTGTCAGGCCCGGAATTTGGGGTGTCAGGCCTGGATTTGGGGTGTCGGGCCTGGATTTGGGGTGTCAGGCCCCAGTTTGGGGTGTCAGGCCCAGAATTTGGGGTGTCAGGCCCGGAATTTGGGGTGTCAGGCCCCAGTTTGGGGTGTCAGGCCTGGATTTGGGGTGTCAGGCCCCAATTTTCGGTGTTGGGCCTGGATTTGGGGTGTCAGGCCCCAATTTGGGGTGTCAGGCCCCAATTTTCGGTGTCGGGCCTGGATTTGGGGTGTCAGGCCCCAATTTGGGGTGTCAGGCCTGGATTTGGGGGGTCGGGCTCCCGTTTGGGGCCCAAAGCCCGGAACCGGGGGTGCCGTGCTGGGCAGGCCCTGCCCTCCCCGGGGGGGTCCCCCCGCTCTGGCCGGGGCTGATAAAGGGCCCCGGCCCCGCCCGGCCCCCCCAAACCAACCGCCGGGGCCCCAAAATCAGATAAGGCCTTATCAGCCCCCGGCAGCCCGGGGCCGTTACCGCCCCCCCCGCCCCCCCGAACCCCCAAAATCCCCCAAAACCTCCCCAAATCTCCCCCCAAAATCCCCCCAAACCCCCCAGGCTCCCACAGGACCAGGTGGGCTGAGACCCCAGAGCCCCCCAAACCCCCCCCTTCACTCAGGGCCCCCCTAAAATTTTTTGGGGTGTTGGAGGGGGGGGTCAGGCCGGGGTGGGGTCCCAGAGCCCCTCCCCCCCCGCCCAGCCCCAGGGCAGGGCCCGCCCCTCCCCCGCCGTGTCCGTCCGTCCGTCCGAGCGGGGACACGACGGCTCCAGGTCAGGGACCCCCCGGGATTTGGGGGATCCCCCCGGGATTTGGGGGAGTCGGGGGGGCGGGACCCCCAAAGAGCCCCCCCGGGGCTCAGGGAGGGGGAAGGGGCTGTGGGTGCTGATTTGGGGGGGCAGCCGGGGGGCTGAGACCCCCCCCCCCCCCCGCCCCGATTTGGGGGCTTTGGGGTTTGGGGGTCCCCGGGGGTCCGGGGGCTGATTTGGGGGGGGGAAGGGGCGCTGTGACCCCCAGGGGTTGGGGACCCTCCCCTCCCTATTTTGGGAACCTGAGGGTTTGGGGGCCCGGGGGTGACTTTGGGGGGGTCACACTGGGGGTGCGGGGTTTTGGGGTGCCCACGGTGCTGATCTGGGGGGGAACTCGGGGGGTTTGGGGTGGGGGTTTTGGGGTGCTGATTTGGGGGGGCACTCAGGGGGTTTGGGGTGCTGATTTGGGGGGATTTGGGGGGCCACTCGGGGGTTTTGGGGTGCTGATTTGGGGGGATTTGGGGTTTGGAGTGGGGGTTTTGGGGTGCTGATTTGGGGGGGCACTCGGGGGGTTTGGGGTGGGGGTTTTGGGGTGCTGATTTGGGGGGGCACTCAGGGGGTTTGGGGTGCTGATTTGGGGGGATTTGGGTGGGCACTCGGGGGTTTTGGGGTGGGGGTTTTGGGGTGCTGATTTGGGGGGGCACTCGGGGGGTTTGGGGTGGGGGTTTTGGGGTGCTGATTTGGGGGGGCACTCAGGGGTTTCGGGGTGCTGATTTGGGGGGGACTTTGGGGGGGCACTCGGGGGTTTTGGGGTGGGGGTTTTGGGGTGCTGATTTGGGGGGGCACTCGGGGGTTTTGGGGTGCTGATTTGGGGGGATTTTGGGGGGCACTCGGGGGGTTTTGGGGTGCTGATTTGGGGGGGCACTCAGGGATTTTGGGGTGCTGATTTGGGGGGGTCTCCCACAGGTGCCCCTGCCCCCCCCCGAGCCGGGTTTTGGGGCCCCCCATGGAGTTCGTGGCGTTGGGGGGGCCGGAGGGGCCCCCCCCGTTCCCCGACGAGGCCGGAGCCTTCCTGGGGCTGGGGGGGCCCGAGGGGCTGGAGCCGGGGGGGCTGCTGGCCCCGTACCCCCCCACAGGTACCCCCCCCCCGTGTGCCCCCAAAGTCCCAGGCACCCCCAGGGCCCCCCTCTGTCCCCCCAAAGCCCCAAGAACCCCCCCGTGTCCCCTCAGGACCCCCCTGCCGAGCCCCCCCCATCCCCAATATCCCCCCCGTGTCCCTGTGGCCCCTTCCCCCATGGCCCCCCGAGCCCCCCGAGCCCCCCGAGCCCCGTCCCCAGTGTCCCCAGTGCGCCCAGTACCCCTCCTCCCTGCCCCCAGTATCCCCCAGTGTCCCCAGTATCCCCAGTGTCCCCAATACCCCTCCCCCCTACCCCCCGTCCCCAGTATCCCCCAGTATCCCCAGTGTCCCCAGTGTCCCCAGTATCTCCAGTGTCCCCCCTGTCCCCAGTGTCCCCCCTGACCCCCCTGTCCCCAGTATCCCCAGTATCCCCAGTGTCCCCCCCACCCCCTGTCCCCAGTGTCCCCAATACCCCTCTCCCCCGTCCCCAGTATCCCCAGTGTCCCCAGTATCCCCCAGTATCCCCAGTGTCCCCCCTGTCCCCAGTGTCCCCAGTGTCCCCAGTGTCCCCAGTATCCCCAGTATCCCCAGTGTCCCCCCTGTCCCCAGTGTCCCCAGTATCCCCAGTGTCCCCAGTATCCCCCAGTATCCCCCAGTATCCCCAGTGTCCCCCCTGTCCCCAGTGTCCCCCCTGTCCCCAGTATCCCCAGTGTCCCCAGTCTCCCCAGTCTCACCCGGCCCGTGTCCCCCCAGGCCGCCTGTCCCTGCTCCCCTGGGCTGAGGGGGGGTCCCTGGGGGGCCCCTCCTGGACCCCTCCCCCCCCGGAGCCCCCCCGGTTCCTGGAGCTGCTGCAGCCCCCGCGGAGCCCCCCCCCCCCGGGGCCGCTGCTGCCGCCGCCCTCGGGCCCGTGCGGTGAGACTGGGAGGGACTGGGGGGGACTGGGAGGGACTGGGAGCACTGGGAGGGACTGGGGGGGACTGGGGGGCACTGGGAGGGACTGGGAGTACTGGGAGGGACTGGGAGGCACTGGGAGGGACTGGGGGCACTGGGAGGGACTGGGAGTACTGGGAGGGACTGGGAGGCACTGGGAGGGACTGGGGGCACTGGGAGCACTGGGAGGGACTGGGGACAGGGGGGACTGGGAGGGACTGGGAGCACTGGGAGGGACTGGGGGGCCCTGGGAGTACTGGGGGCACTGGGAGCACTGGGAGGGACTGGGGGGCACTGGGAGTACTGGGGGCACTGGGAGCACTGGAAAGCTTGCTGGAGCTTGTACTGGTTTATACTGGAGCCTGGACTGGTTTATACTGGGGCCTGGACTGGTCCATACTGGGGCCTGGACTGGTCCATACTGGGGCACAGATTGGTCTGTGTTGGCTTGTACTGGTTTATACTGGGCCATAGTGGTGCATGCTGGTCAGTGTTGTGTTACTGAAGTGGCTACTGGTTTATACTGGTGTCTGTTGTTCCATAGTGGCCTGTACTGGTTTATACTGGTCCCTACTGGTTTATACTGGTTTCTATTGGGCTGTACTGGGCAGAACTGCAAGAGCACCCTGGGGTGTGTGCTGGGCTGCCGTGTCCTGCCTTGTACTGGTTTATACTGGTTTATACTGGTGCGGGATATCCCATAGCGATCTGTGCTGGTTTGTACTGGTCTCTACCGGCCCATACTGGTTTATACTGGCCCATACTGGTTTATACTGGTGCAGGATATCCCATAGTGATCTGTGCTGGTTTGTACTGGTCTGTACTGGTTCATACTGGTTGATACTGGGCAGACTGTGGGAACTGGGGGTGCACAGTGAGGGGCCTGCTGGGGTGCCCAGTTGTTTTACTGGTCCATATTGGTTTGTACTGGTGTGCACTGGTTTGTACTGGTGTGCACTGGTTTGTACTGGTTTAAACTGGTTTATAGTGGTTGGTACTGCCAGACGGGGTGGGCACTGGGATGGGCACTGGGATGGGCACACAACCTCACAGCGGTCCGTGTGGGCTTATACTGGTTTGTACTGGTCTGTGCTGGTTATTACTGGTTGATACTGGTTTATAGTGGTCCAAACTGGTTTGTACTGGTTGATACTGGTCTGAGTGCAAGAACTGGGGGTGGACACTGGAGTGTGCACGGGGGTGGGCATCACCCTACAGGGGCCTGGGGGGGTTTCTCTTGGTCCGTACTGGTCCCTACTGGTCTATAGGGGCCCGTACTGGTCCCTACTGGTCCCTACTGGTCTATAGGGGTCCGTACTGCTCCTTACTGGTCCCTACTGGTCTATACTGGTCCTTACTGGTCCCTACTGGCCCACGCTGGTCCCTACTGGTCCGCAGTGATCCTCACTGGTCCGTACTGCTCCTTACTGGTCTATACCGGTCTGTACTGGTCCATACTGGTTTATACTGGTCCGTACTGGTCTTTACTGGTCCCTACTGGTCCTTATTGCTCCGTACTGGTCCGCACTGGTTTGTACTGGTCTCTACTGGTCCTTACTGGTCCCTACTGGTCCGTACTGTTCCTTACTGGTCCGTACTGGTCTGTACTGCTCCGTACTGGTCCATACTGGTCCCTACTGGTGTATACTGGTCCTTACTGCTCCATACTGGTCTGTACTGCTCCGTACTGGTCCTTACTGGTCCCTACTGGTCCGCACTGGGCAGAGGCGCGGGAGTGCGTGAACTGCGGGGCGACGGCGACGCCGCTGTGGCGCCGGGACGGCACCGGGCACTACCTGTGCAACGCCTGCGGGCTCTACCACCGCCTCAACGGGCACAACCGGCCCCTCATCCGCCCCAAGAAGCGCCTGGTGAGCCCCAGATCCTGCCCCCTGGGACCCCAAAGGCACCCCCGGGACCCCAAAACCGCCCCCTGGGACCCCAAAGGCACCCCCGGGACCCCAAAACCGCCCCCTGGGACCCCAAAGGCACCCCTGGGACCCCAAAACCGCCCCCGAGACCCCAAAACCACCCCTGGGACCCCAAAGGCACCCTCTGGGACCCCAAAACCACCAACACCCCAAAACGACCCCTGGGACCCCAAAGGCACCCCCTGGGACCCCAAAACCACCCCCGAGTCTCCAAAGGCACCCCCGAGTCCCTAAAATCGCCCCTAAGTCCCCAAAACCGCCCCCGCGACCCCAAAACCACCCCCTGAGACCCCAAAACCACCCCGGAGACCCCAAAACCACCCCCGAGTCCCCAAAACCGCCCCCGAGACCCCAAAACCGCCCCTGACACCCCAAAACCGCCGAGTGCCCAAACCCACCCCCACGACCCCAAACCCACCCCTGCGACCCCAAAACTACCCCCAAGACCCCAAAACCACCCGAGACCCCAAAACCACCCCCGAGTCCCCAAAACCACCCCCAACACCCCAAAACCAGCCCCGCAACCCCAAAACCACCCCCGGAGTCCCCAAAACCATCCCCAACACCCCAAAACCACCCCCGCGACCCCAAAACCACCCCTGCGACCCCAACCCCTTTCCAAGGACCCCGAAGTTCCCCCAGACCCCTCATCCCCCCCAGTTCCTGCCCCAAATCCTCCACAAATCTCCTCAGATTGCCCCAAATCCCCTCCTTACACCCCAAAACTGCCTCCAGTCCCCCCCCAATTCCCCCAAATCCCCCTTTAGTCCCCCCAACTCTCTCCAAATCCCCCCAAATCCCCCCTTCTCCCCCCAAAACCTCCCCAAATCCCCCCTAAACCCCTCAAATCCTCACCCCCAAATCCCCCTCCAGCCCTTCCCAGCCCCTCCCAAATCCCCTCTAATCCCCCCAAAACTCCCCCAAACCCCTCCTTACACCCCCAGACCCCCCTTCAGTGCCCCCAAATCCCCTCTCGTCCCCCCCAAACCCCTCCTTACACCCCCAGACCCCCCAATCCCTCCCAAATCCCCATCTAGGCCCCCCCCACCCCCTAAAATCCCCCCAAGCCCCTTCTTGCCCTTCCAAATCCCCTTTTAATCTCCCCAAACCCATCCTCGCGGCCCCAAATCCATCCCAAACCCCCTCTAGTCCCCCCCCATCCCCTCTAAGTGCCCCCAATCCTCCTCTCTTGCCCCCCAATGCCCCAAATTTCCCCCCTGCCCCTTTTCCCCAGCTGGTGAGCAAACGCGCGGGCACCGTGTGCAGCAACTGCCAGACCAGCACCACGACGCTGTGGCGGCGCAGCCCCCGCGGGGACCCCGTCTGCAACGCCTGTGGGCTCTACTACAAACTGCACCGGGTGAGGGACCCCAAAATACCCCTAAAACACCCCAAACCCCGTCTGCAACGCCTGCGGGCTCTACTACAAACTGCACCGGGTGAGGGACCCCAAAATACCCCTAAAACACCCCAAACCCCGTCTGCAACGCCTGCGGGCTCTACTACAAACTGCACCGGGTGAGGGACCCCAAACCCACCCCAAAATACCCCAAAACCACCCCAAACCACCCCAAAATATCCCTAAAGCACCCCAAACCCGTCTGCAACGCCTGCGGGCTCTACTACAAAGTGCACCGGGTGAGGGACCCCAAAACCACCCCAAAATTACCCCAAAACCACCCCAAACCACCCCAAAATATCCCTAGAACACCCCAAAATACCCCCAAACCACCCCAGAACTCCCCAACCCCCCAAATGCCCCCAGAGCCCTCAATTTCTCAGCTCACGGGGGGTCGGGGGGGGACTGGGAGGGAATTTTTGGGGCGCCCCTGGGGCTCCATTGCTGGTGGGGGATGGGATCACAGTGGGGGGGGTCCGGACCCCCCCGGGGTTTTGGGACCCCCATTTCCCCCCGTCCCCCCTCCCCCAGGCGAACCGGGGGTTCCGGGACCACCCAACCCCCCCAACTCCCGCAGCGTGGGGGTGTCAGGACGGATTTTTGGGGTCCCCACTGTTGAAGGGGGGGGTGGGATCTCTGGGGGGGGGGCGTCCAGGCCCCCTCCCGCGGGTTTTGGGACCCCCCTGAACCCCCATTTCCCCTCCCCAGGTGAACCGGCCGCTGACCATGCGCAAGGACGGGATCCAGACCCGCAACCGAAAGGTCTCGGCCAAGGGCAAGAAGCGGCGCCAGGGGGGGGGGCGCCGGCCCCGGGGGGGTCCCCGAAACCTCGGCGGGGCCCCCCGTGCCCCCCCCCGCGCCCCCCCAGGCCCCCCCCGAGGACCCGGCCGCGCTCTTCACCCTCGGGCCCCTCGTCCTGTCCGGGCACCTCCTGCCCTTCTCCCCCGCCGGACCCTTCCTGGGGGGCCCCGGGGGGAGCTATGCGGCCCCCCCGGCCCCCAGCGCGGCCCCCCCCGGGCTCAGCCCACAGCTCTAACGGGGGGTCCCAGTACAGTTTGGTATCGAAACGGAGCCCGACTCAGGCCTTGTTCTTTGCGGGTGCGCTGGGGGGGGGAGGGTGGGAGTGGGGGGGGTCGTGCTCCCCCTGCGAGGTGGGGGCGGCGTTTTGGGTGGAACCACGAAAGTCCTGATTAAAAGGTGCCCCCCCGCCATGGACAACATATAGTTGGTGCCAACATGGCGGCCCCCGGGAGCGCAGCCAACATGGCGGCCCCCATGGCGCAGCCAACATGGCGGCCCCGTGAGCGCAGCCAACATGGCGGCCCGTACGGAAGGGACCGCTCGGGGGCTGCGCGGCCCCGCCCCTCGTTTAGACCCCGCCCCGTTAAGCCCCGCCCCGTTAAGCCCCGCCCCGTTAAGCCCCGCCCCGCGGCGCGTGAGGCCACGCCCCAGACACGGCCAAGCCGCGCCCCCAGCCTCGCTCCAGGGCCGCCCGCCCGCCCTTGACGTCATCACCGCGCGCCCGGCGCCAGCGTCGCGCGGGGCTGCAGGTGAGCGAGGCCGCTCCGGGCCCCGCCCGGGACCCCCCGAGCCCTTTTGGGACCTCCCAGACACCTCCCGGGACCCCCCAGGACCCCCGGAACCCCTCAGGAGCCCCCCGTGCCCTCCTCGGCCCATGGAGCCCCCCGGGCCCATGGAGCTCCCGGCTCCCATTCTTATCCCCCCCACCAGCCCCGTTTGTTTCCCACCCGCCCCCCCCGGCCCCGCTCGCCCCCGGCCCCGCTGCCGCCCCCGTGTCCCGCCCCGTGTCCCCCTAACCCGTGTCCCCCCCAGGCCCCCCGCGATGCCCCCCCCCGCGCGCCGCTAGAGCCCCCCCGGCTGCCATGGTGAGAGGGGCGGGGCCAGCAGGAGGGCGGGGCCGGGGCGGGGCCGGATGGGCGTGGCCGCGGGGCGGGGGCGTGGCCGGAGGCACCGCCCGGTTTGTGCGGCGCCGCCCCTGAAATGGGGAGGGGTCCCGGTGCTTCAAGGGGGCGGGGCTCCGGAGGGGCGGGGCTCGCCCGGCCCCGCCCAAGCACCGGGGTCAGCGCAGGTCGAGCGGTGGTGGGCGTGGTCTCCGTTGAGTGGGCGGGGCCCAAGGGGGCGTGGCCACCCGGGCTCCGCCCCTTCTAACAGAGGGTTCCCGTGGGGGCGGGGCCGGGGCGGGGCGTGTCTCGCGTGTTCCCGGCCGTGGGTGGGCGGGGTTCGGTGTGGGCGGGGTTCGGTGTGGGCGGGGCTCCCGGGTGTGCTTTCACCGTGGGCGGAGTTTGAAAGGGTGTGGTCGGTGGGGCGTGGCTTTTACCGGGTGGGGCGTGGCTTTTACCGGGTGGGCGTGGCCTTACCGGGTGGGCGTGGCTTACCCCGGCCCCGCCCAGGGCCGCGCGGGGCGGCGGCTCCCCCAGCAGGGGGCGCTGTGCCAGGCGCGGCGGCGCGGGCGCGCGCGGGGCCGGAGGGCGGGGCTGGAGGCGGAGCTGCAGCAGCTGGTAACGGGGGGGACTCCAAAAATGGGGGGGTTTGGGGGTTCCTGGGGGGTTTGGGACATGGGGGGTGTGGGGCAGGGATGCAGCAGCTGGTAACGGGGGGGACCCCAAAAATGGGGGGCTGGGGGGGCCTGGGGGGGTTTGGGATATGGGGGGTGTGGGGCAGGGATGCAGCAGCTGGTAACGGGGGGGACCCCAAAAATGGGGGGGTTTGGGGGTTCCTGGGGGGGTTTGGGATATGGGGGGTGTGGGGCAGGGATGCAGCAGCTGGTAACGGGGGGGGGGGACCCCAAAAATGGGGGGGTTTGGGGGTTCCTGGGGGCCCTGTGGGGCACTCCCGGTACCGGGGGCCGGTGGGGGCTCAGCCCAGCGCCGGGGTCCTTCCCGGGGTGGGCAGAGGGGCTGGGGGCGGCTCCAGCTCGGGGCCCCTTTGCGGGGCGGGGGGTGCGGGACCCCCGGTGCCCTGGGGGGGGCTCTGGGGTCACCCCACACTTGGGTCCCTTTGGGGGTGTCCCGGTCCCTTTGGGGTGGGGGGCGCTCCTGGAGGCCGGGCCGGCCCTGGGGGGCTCGGGGTGTCCCAGGACCCCCCAGACCCCCCCGTGCCCCCCCCGGGCAGGATTTGGGGGCGGAGGCTGCAGCTCCCACCGGGACCGGACTGGTCAGCGATGGAGGGAACGGAGGCGATGGCGGGGACGGCCGGTACGGACCCCCCTGAGCCCCCCAAATTCCCGTGCACCAAACGCCCCCTCCCCAAACCCCCCTGAACTCCTCCTTCCTGAAATCCCCCCCCAAAATTCCCCCTGCCCCAGTTCCCCTCCCCCCAAGCCCCCCTTTCTCCCACCCCCAAACGACCTCTCCCCCATTTTGGGGTCCCCCCTCAATATTGGGGTGGGAGGTCTTGGACACCCCGAGTCCCTCCCACCCCCCACATTCCCCCTCACCCCAAATGTCAGGGTCCCCGTGGGGTTTTTGGGGTTTTCTCCTGGATTTTGGGGTCCCCGCAGGGGAGGGAGCAGGAGGGGGGATCTGTCCTGGGCACCTGGGAACCCCCAAACTTGGGAGTCCCCCCTGACTCTCGGGGTCCCCCCGGAGTTTTGGGGTCCCCCCGGGGTTTTTGGGGTCCCCCCTGACTCTCAGGGTCCCCCGGAGTTTTGGGGTCCCCCCGGGGTTTTTGGGGTCCCCCCTGACTCTCGGGGTCCCCCGGAGTTTTGGGGTCCCCCCGGGGTTTTTGGGGTCCCCCCTGACTCTCGGGGTCCCCCGGAGTTTTGGGGTCCCCCCGGGGTTTTTGGGGTCCCCCCTGACTCTCGGGGTCCCCCTCACAGCCCCCCCGGGGGTCCGGCCCCGCTCTGGGCAGCGCTGGAGGGGCTGGTCCAGCGCTGTGTCCGTGTGCAGGTGAGACCCCCCCCCCCCCATTTTGGGGTCCCTCCCCCATTTTGGGGACCCCCCCCCGGATTTCGGGGACCCCCCTGACGCCCCCCCTTCCCCCCAGTGCCGCCCGGCCACTGACGAGGAGCTGCTGCTGGTGCACAGGTGGGGGGATCTGGGGGGGCTTGGAGTGATTTGGGGGGGCCCTGAGGGGGCTCTGGGGTGGATTTAGGGGAGACACGGGGTGGGGAGGGGGAGTCTCTCAGAGATTTGGGGGGAATCCCTGTGGATTTTGGGGAGTCTCTGTGGGGTTTGGGGGGGGAATGGGAGCCCTGGGGGTCCCCCAGGGTTTTGGGGGGCTCTGGGCTCCCCAGGCCGGCCCCTGAGGGCGGTTTTGGGGTTCCCCAGCCCCTCGTTCGTGGCGCAGCTGGAGCCCCCCGACGGCCCCGCCCCGGTGAGCACCCCCCGCTCTTGGGGTCCCGCGGGGGTCTGGGGGGATCCTTGGGGGGGGGAGGTGTCCCCAGGGGGTGTCGGGGGGTCCCCAAACCCTTGTGACCCCGGGGGGAGGGTTTGGGGTGCCTTCCCGGACACCCGGGGCTCCCAGTGAGGGGTTTGGGCTCCCTATGAGGGGTTTGGGGTCCCCTGTGGGGGGGGGTTGGGGTTCCCCTGGGGGTTTTGGGGTCCCCCTGGGTACCGGGGTCCATGGGAGTTTTAGGGTTTCCCCGAGGCGTTCTGGGGGTTGCTCCATGGGGTTTTGGGGTCCCCCTGGCACTGAGTCCTTTCCATAGCGGTTTTGGGGTCCCCCCGGGGTTTTGGGGTTCCCCCTGGTTCCAGATTCCTCCCGTGGGGGTTTTGGGGTCTATCCGGTGTTCAGAGCTCCCCCCAACCCCTTGGATTCTCCCATGAGGGTTTTGGGGTTTTCCCTGGGCGTTTCGGGTCCCCTTTATGGGGGTTTCCCCCCCCCCCGGGGGATTTTTGGCCCCCTCCCCCATTTTGGGGGTCCCCCCGGGGGTTCTGGGGCCCTCCCTGATTTTGGGGTGCCCACAGGGGGGGTCGGGGCCCCGCTGGGCCGTGGGGGCCGCGCTGGCGCTGCTGGAGCAGGTCCTGGGGGGGGCCCTGCGCAATGGGGTGGCCCTGATCAGGTACGGGGGGGCAGAAATGGGGTACGGGGGGACCAAAAGGGGGGGCAAGGAAGGGTTATGGGGGGATCAGGGAGGTAAAAGGGTCTGGGGGGGCTCAGGGGGGTCCAGGGGGGCTCTGGGGTTTGGGGGGTGTTTGGAGGGATCCAAAAGGGGGGTCTGGGCGGGTTTGGGGGCTGGGGGGTGCCTGTGGGGTCTGTGGGGGTTGGGGGGGTGCCTGTGGGGTCTGTGGGGGTTGGGGGGTGCCTGTGGGGTCTGTGGGGGTTGGGGGGGGTTTAGGGGTTCTTTGGGGCTCTATGGGGCTTTATGGGGTTCTGTGTTTCCGTGAGCGCCTGTGGGGTCCGTAGGGCTCTGCAGGGGCTTGGGGGGGTCTGTAGATGTCTATAGGGATCTGTAGGGCTCTCTTCCATTTCTCTGCCCCCCCCCAGCCCCCAGGACCCCCAGGACCCCCCCGAACCCGCGGCCGTGGCCGCCCGGGTGGCCCAGAAGCAGCTCGGGGTGCAGCGGTGAGGGGGGCACCCAACGGGGGGGGCGGGGCTGGTTTGGGGGGGCTGGGAGGAATTTCTGGGGGGCTTTGGGGGTCTGCAGCTCCCAGGGTCCCTTTTGGGGGGCCCCCCACGGGTCCGTTTTGGGGGTGGGGGGGTCTCAGGTCTCCGGGTCCTTTTTGGGGTGGGGGGTGTTGGGGGGGTCTCAGGTCTCCGGGTTCCTCTGTGGGGGCGGCCCAGCCCCTGGGGTCTCCTTTTGGGGTGGGTGGGCCAAAGCCCCTGGGGGCCCTTTGGGGGTTTGGGGGTGTTTGGGGGGGGGTCCCAGTGCCCGGGGCCCCTTTTGGGGTGTTTTGGGGGGGATTTGGGGTCCCACCCCCCGACCCCCCCCCCAGTGTCCTGATCGTGGATTGGAGCCCCCGGCCCGGCCGGAGCCTCCCTCGGCTGTTCGAGGATGATCCCAGGTGGGCACTGGGAGCACTGGGGGCCATACTGGGGGCACTGGGGACCATGCTGGGGACACTGGGAGCACTGGGGACCATACTGGGGACACTGGGGGCCATACTGGGGGCATTGAGGGGTTCTGGAGGGCACTGGAATAGACTGGGGGCCATACTGGGGACACTGGGGGCCATACTGGGGACACTGGGGGCCGTTGGGCTGGACTGGGGAGCACTGGGATGAACTGGGTCAGACTGGGAGGTTCTGGTCTGGACTGGTGCTTTACCAGGGGTGCTGGGCTGGACTGGGGGGGCCATACTGGGGGTGCTGGGCTGTACTGGGGGGCCCTGGGCCATACTGGGAGGCACTGGGGAGGCCTTGGGCCACACTGGAGGCCCCCGGGCCATACTGGGAGGCACTGGGGAGGCCTTGGGCCACACTGGGGGGGGCACTGGGCCAGCCTGTGGGGCACCGGTGGGCCCTGTGCCATACTGGGGTTACTGGTCCATACTGGGGGGGCTCTGGTCCATACTGGGGGGGCTCTGGGCCGTACTGGGGGCCGTGGTGGGGGGTGTGGGGTGTGCCCCCCCAGCCCCCACATCCCCTCCCCCCAGTGTCCTGTATTTCGGGGCGCAGCGGGGCCGGGACCCCCCCCCCAGCCCCGGCCACGGCCCCGGGGAGGGGTTCAGCGTGGAGCTGCAGTGGGAGCAGGTACGGGGCTGTAGGGGAGGGGGGATATAGGGGATATAGGGGAGGGGGGGTATAGGGGAGGGGGGGTATAGGGGAGGGGGGATATAGGGGATATAGGGGATGGGGGATATGGGGGATGGGGGATATAGGGGAGGGGGGATATAGGGGAGGGGGGATATAGGGGATATAGGCGATATAAGGGATGGGGGATATAGGGGATATAGGATACAGGAAGTGGGGAGGGATTCAGCGTGGAGCTGCAGTGGGAACAGGTACGGGGCTATAGGGGATGGATATAGGGGATGGGCGTAGAGACTGGATATCGAAGATGGACATAAAACGTGGATGTAGAACATGAATATGGAGGATGGATATAGGGCATGGACATAGGCAGTGGATATAGAGGGTGGGTAGAGGGGATACAGGAACTGGGGAGGGGTTTAGCGTGCAGCTGCAGTGGGAACAGGTACGGGGTTATAGGACATGGGTATAGAGCATGGGTATAGAGCGAACATAGGGGATGGGTATAGGGGGTGGATATAGAGGATGGATATAGGAAGTATAAGGACTCGGTATAGGGCATGGATACAGGGAATATAAGGGATGGGACGGGTATAGGGGATGGATATAGGGGACAGATATAGGGAATACAAAGAATCGGTATGGAACATGGATATAGGGGATATAAGGAATGGCTTGGGTATAGCGGATGGATATAGAGGGTGGGTATAGGGGGTGGACATAACGGATGGATATAGGGGATGGGCATAAGGGAGGAATATAGGATGTGAGTATAGAGGATGGATATAGGACATGGGTACGGGGCATGGATATAGGGGATATAAGGAATGGGTATAGGGGATGGGTATAGGGGATACGGGAAGTGGGGAGGGGTTCAGCGTGGAGCTGTGCTGGGAGCAGGTACGGGGGGATGGGGGCTGTGGGGGATGGGGGCTGTGGGGGATGGGTACAGGGGGTGGCTATAGGGGCTGGGTTAAGGGGTCAGGGGCTATGGGGGGGTCTGGGGGCTATGGGGGCACGTAGAAGGCTCCAGTAGGGGCTGGGGGGCCATAGGGGCTCTCTAGGGGAGCTGCAGGAGGGGTGTGGGGTCTGCCGGGAGCAGGGGGGCTGTGGGGTGTCTGTAGGAGCCGGGGGGGCCTGTAGGGTCCCCGAGCTGTGCAGGGTCCGTAGGGGCTCTGTAGGGCTCTGTAGGGTCCCCGAGCTGTGCAGGGTCTGTAGGGGCTCTGTAGGGCTCTGTAGGGTCCCCGAGCTGTGCAGGGTCCGTAGGGGCTCTGTAGGGCTCTGTAGGGTCCCCGAGCTGTGCAGGGTCCGTAGGGGCTCTGTAGGGCTCTGTAGGGTCCCCGAGCTGTGCAGGGTCCGTAGGGGGGCTGTAGGGCTCTGTAGGGTCCCCGAGCTCTGCAGGGTCCGTAGGGACTCTGTAGGGTCCCCGAGCTGTGCAGGGTCCGTAGGAGCTCTGTAGGGCTCTGTAGGGTCTCCGAGCTGTGCAGGGTCCGTAGGGGCTCTGTAGGGCTCTGTAGGGTCCCCGAGCTCTGCAGGGTCCGTTGGGGCTCTGTAGGGTCCCCGAGCTCTGCAGGGTCCATAGGGGGGCTGTAGGGCTCTGTAGGGGTTCCTGGGGGTCCATGGGGTCCCCAGGATCTGTGGGTTGCCCCCAGCCCGGTGTCACCGATGGCGATTACGTGGCCGCCGCCTTCCACGTCCTGCTGCCCATCGCCTTCCAGGTGGGGTCCGGGGGGCTCTGGGGGGCTTTGGGGGGCTTTGGGGGGCCCGGGACGGTCCCGCAGGGGATGGGGGGAGTTGGGGGTCCTTGGGGGGCGTTGGGGTTCGCGGGGGGCTCCCAGGGAGAGCTTCAGGGCTCTCTGGAGAGGGGCTGGGGGGGTCCAGGGGGGTTTGAGGTGGGCAGTTGGGGGTCCCAAAGGGATTTGGGGGTCCCTGGGTGGGGGTTTGGGGTCCCTGGAGGTGTTTCAGGGTTCCTCTGGGATTTTGGGGTCCCAAGCATGTTTTAGGGATTCCTGTGGAATTTTGGGGGTCCCTGTGGGGTTTGGGGTCCTTGAGTGGGGGTTTGGGGGTACTTGGATGGGGTTTCGGGTCCCTGGCTGGGGGTTTGGGGTGCCTGGGTGGGGGTTTGGAGGTACTTGGATGGGGTTTGGGGTCCTTGGCTGGGGGTTTGGGGTCCCTACGGGTGTTTGGGGGATCCCACTGTGACCCCACTGTGGCCCCTCAGTTCCAGCCCCAGCTCGTCCTGGTCAAGGCTTCACTTGAGGATTTGGGGGTACGGGGGCTCTGGGGGGCTTTGGGGGGTTGTGGGGGGCTCTGGGGGGTGCTGGGGGGTGCTGGGGGGCTCTGGGGGGTGCTGGGGGGCTGTGGGGGTGTGGGTGGGCTGGGGGGAGCTCTGGGGGGCTCTGAGCCCCCCAGCATCTGTAGGGTACTCTGGGAGGTGTGGGGGGGTCTTTGAGGGATTTTTGGGTGTCTCGAAGCCCCCTGGTGCCCCTGAGATCTGTGGGGCTCCAGAGGGGTCTCTGGGGCTTTGTGGGGGTCTCTGGGGGTCTCAGAGCCCCCCCGGTGTCTGTAGGGCCCTAGGGGAGGTCTGGGGGGTCTCTGAGAGGTCCCTGGGGGGGGGGCGGCTCTATAGGGGGCTGTGAGTGTCTGTAGGGCACTATTGGGGATCTCTGGGGCTCTATAGGCGTTTCTGGGAGGTTCCTAAGCCCCCTCCCCCCTCTGTAGGGGTCTCTGGGGGTCTCCCCTGCCGGGTTTGCTCTCCTGACCCACCTGCTCATGGCCCTGGGCAGGGGGCGGCTGCTGCTGCTGCTGCAGGTGAGGGGGGGCTGGGGGGGCTGGGGGGCTCTGTGGGGGGGTTATGGGGCTGGGGTCTGGGGGGGCTGTGGGGCTCTGGGGGGCTGTGGGGCTCTCTGGGGGAGTTATGGGGCTGGGGGCTGTGGGGCTGTGGGGCTCTGTGGGGGAGTTATGGGGCTGGGGGCTGTGGGGCTGTGGGGCTGTGGGGGGGTTATGAGCCTGTGGGGTCTGTGGGGCTGTGGGGGTCTGTGGGGGGGTTATGGGGCTGTGGGGCTCTGTGGGGCTGTGGGGGGGCTGGGGGGCACCTGGGGGTGGCCGTCGAGGGGAGTTCCAGGTGGTTCTGTGGGGCTGTGGGGGGGTTATGAGGCTGTGGGGTCAGTGGGTCTGTGGGGCTGTGGGGGGGCTATGGGGGTACCTGGGGGTGGCCGTCGAGGGGAGTTCCGGGTGGTTCTGTGGGGCTGTGGGGGGGTTATGAGGCTGGGGGCTGTGGGGGTCTGCGGGGGGGTTATGGGGGTACCTGGGGGTGGCCGTCGAGGGGAGTTCCGGGTGGTTCTGTGGGGCTGTGGAGGCCGGGGGGCTATGGGGGTGCCAGGGGCTGTGGGGCCGTTGGGGGTTGTAGGGGGGTTTGGGGCTCTGGGGGTCACTGGGGTGCTCTGTAGCGGCTGTTTCGGGGCTGTTCGGGCTGTGGGGGTTTGGGGGGGCTGCAGGGGGTTCCAGGGGTCGTTTGGGGGGGCTGTAGGGGCTGTTTTGGGGGGGCCATGTTTGGGGGGCCGCAGGGGCCGTATGGACCGTCCTGGGGGTCCGTAGGGCTCCGTGAGGCTCCCCCTGACCCCCCTCTCCACAGGGGGGGCCGGACTTGGGGGCATCCCCGGGGGGGGTGGGGGCCGTCCTGCGGACACTGCTGGGGGACCCTGGGGACCCCCTCGGGCCCATCAGCCCCACCCCCAGGTGAGGGGGCTTGAGGGGTTTAAAGGGGAGGATGAGGGGGGCTGGAGGAGATTGAGGGGGATTTTGGGGTGTTTCGAGGTGCTGGGGGAGCCCTGGGTGGGTTTGGGGGGGCTGGGGTGGTGTTTGGGGAGGGCAGGTGGTGGGGTTGGAGGGGCTCAGCCTTGGGGAGCTGTTGGGGATGGTGGGGGTGTTTTGGGAGCTGGAGGGGATTTTGGGGAGCATTTGGGGGCCCTTGGCGGGGATTTTGGGGAGATTCAAGGGGGCTGAGAGCTTGGGGGGAGTCATGGAGGTGCTGGGAGCCATTTCGGGGTGCCCCCAGTCTCCCAACACCTCAGTTTTCCCCCAGCGGCCTGGCCAGCATTGCCCGCACCCTGAGCGTCCACCAGCAGTACTGGGGCTGTCTGCAGAGCATCGGTGAGGGGGGACCCCGAAATCCGGGGGGACACCCTGAAATCGCGATAGGGGGCCCTTTGAACCCCCCAAAAACTGAGCGGAGGCTTTGGGGGACGCACTGGGCCCGGTTGCTAAGGCGCCATCTTGGTTGCTATGCCGCCATCTTGGCTCGCCACATCCTGGCCCCTCTCAGGGACCCCCCAGACACCCCAAAACCCCCCAGACACCCCAACCCCCACCAGACACCCCCAGAAGTCCCTCAGGGACCCCCAAATTCCCTTGGGGACCCCCCAATCCCCCTGAAACCCCCTCAGGGACCCCCAAAATCTCCTTGGGGAGCCCCAAAGTTGGGTGGGAGCATATTTTGGGTGCCCCCCCTGAGGTGCTCCCCCTGCACAGAGATCGAGGAGGAGGAAGAAGAGGAGGAAGAGAACGAGGAGGAGGAGGAAGAAGAGGAGGAGGAAGAAGTAGAGGTGGAAGCAGGGGAGGAAGAGAATGAGGAGGAGGAGAACGAGGAGCTGGAGGGGGATGGGAACCCCCCAGAGACCCCCCCAGAGCCCCCCCCGGAGGCACCGACGCGACCCCGGGTGGGGCTGGTCTATGACCCCCGCATGGAGGAGCACAGGAACACCTGGGACAGGTGAGGGGGGCACCCGGGGCCTGGCCTGGCCAGTTCTGGGGTGGTTTTGGGGTGATTTGGGGTGCATTTGGGGTGGTTTGGGGTGTCTCGTAGCCAGCACCCCGTGTCCCCACAGCGCCTGTCCTGGGGGGGATTTGGGGTGGTTTTGGGGTGATTTGGGTGGTTTGGGGTGGTTTGGGGTGTCTTGCAACCAGCACCCCACGTCCCCGCAGCGCCTGTCCCAGGGTGGATTTGGGGTGGTTTTGGGATGACTTGGTGTGTTTTGGGGTGGTTTGGTGTGATTTGGGGTGATTTGGGGTGGATTTGGGGTGATTTTGGGGTGGTTTGGTGTGATTTGGTGTGATTTGGGGTGATTTTGGGGTGTCTCGCAGCCAGCACCCCGAGTCCCCGCAGCGCCTGTCGCGGGTGCTGCAGCGGCTGCAGGAGCTGGGGCTGGCCCAGCGCTGCCTCCGGGTGCCCCCCCGGCCCGCGACCCCCCGAGAGCTCCGTGCCTGCCACACGTGAGGGGGGGGCAAATGGGGGGTGGGGAGGGGTCCTGTGGGGTGGGGGGTCCGGGGGGGTTCTGAGGGGGTCCCGGTGATGGGGGTTCTGTGGGGTGGGGAGGATGAGGAGGGGTCCTGGGGTCGGGAGGGTCCCATGGGGTGGGGCTGCATGGGGGTGTCCTGGGGGGGGTTTTTGGGGGTTGCCATGGGGGTGGGGAACAGGGAGGGCCTGGGGGTGGGGGCTCGGGGGAGTTCTGGGGAGGGGTCCCTGATGGGGAAGTTTGGGGGGTTCTTGTCTGAGGGGTCCCCGGTGGGCGGGGTTTGGGGTGTCCCTGAGAGGGGGATTTGGGCCCAGGAGCTGCAGGGGAGCTCAGGCGGCTCCCTGAGGGGAGGGATTTGGGGTTCCCTGACCGGGGAGCTCGGGGCGTTTGGGGTGCTCCGGGGGTCCCTGCCGAAGGAGCTCGGGGTGGGTGGGTGCTCGGGGATCCCTGACCGGGGAGCTCGGGGTGTTTGGGGTGCTCCGGGGGTCGGTCCCTGACGCGTGCCCCCCAGCCGGGCCCACGTGCGGACGCTGTCCCGGACGCCGGCGCTGTCCCCGCGGGAGCTGCGGACGCTGTCGCAGCGCTACAACAGCCTCTACCTGTGCCCCCGCTCGTACAGCTGCGCCCGCCTGGCCGCGGGGGGGGCCTGCGCCGCCGCGGGGGCCGTGCTGGGCGGGCAGGTGGGCACCGGGGGCACCGGGGGCACCGGGGGCACCGGGGGTGCGGGGCTGTGAGCCGTGCTGGGCGGGCAGGTGGGCACCGGGGGCACCGGGGGTACGGGGGTGCGGGGGTGTGAGCTGTGCTGGGCGGGCAGGTGGGCACCGGGGGCACCGGGGGTGCGGGGCTGTGAGCCGTGCTGGGCGGGCAGGTGGGCACCGGGGGCACCGGGGGTGCGGGGGTGCGGGGCTGTGAGCTGTGCTGGGCGGGCAGGTGGGCACCGGGGGCACCGGGGGCACCGGGGGTACGGGGGTGCGGGGCTGTGAGCTGTGCTGGGCGGGCAGGTGGGCACCGGGGGCACCGGGGCACCGGGGCTGCGGGGGTGTGAGCCGTGCTGGGCTCCCCTGGTCCTGCTGGGGTTTGGGGACTGTGGGGTTGGGGCAGCTTTTAGGGGTTGGGGGCTTTCTGTGGGGTTGAAGGGGTCTCTACAGAGTTTGGGAGTCCCAGAGGAGTAGGGGGTGTCTCTGTGGGGTTCGGGGGTCACAGTGGAGTTAGGGGGTGTCTCCGTGGGGTTTGGGGATCTCTTTGGTTTTGGGGTCTCGTGACGCTTGTGGGGGAGGGTTTCTGGATTTAGGGAGTCCCAATGGAATCTGGGCGTCTCCATGGGGTATTGGGGTTTTGGGGGGTCCTGGCAGGGTTTGGGGGGGTCTCTGTGGCGTTTGGGAGGTCCCAGCGGGGTTTGGGGGTCTCTCTGGGGTTTTAGGGGTCTCTCTGGGGTTCGGGGGTGCCGGTGCCCCCTGACCCCACCGTGCCCCCCCAGGTGCGCTCGGCCCTGGCCGTGCTGCGTCCCCCCGGCCACCATGCCCGCCCGGGCTCTGCCGGGGGCTTCTGCCTCTTCAACAACGTGGGGGTGGCCGCGCGCCACGCCCAGCGCCTGGCCGGGACCCCCCTCAGGTACGGGGGGCCGGGGCTGCGGGGACCCCCCGGGGCGCCCACCCCCTCCCCCCAACACCCCCTGTGCCCCCCAGGGTGCTGATCCTGGACTGGGACGTTCACCACGGCAACGGCACCCAGGAGATCTTCGAGGAGGACCCCAGGTGGGGGGGCCTGGGGGCGTTTGGGGTGCTGGGCGGGTTCGAGGGGTCTGGGGGTCTCAGGGGGGTCCCAGGGGTGCTGGGGGGGATTTTGGGGGTGGTGGGGGTCCTGGGGAGGGGGCTCTGGGGGTGTGGGGTGCGCTTGGGATGCTGGGGAAGGGCTCCAAGGGGTGCTGGGGGCTTTGGGGTCCCTGTAGGGCTGAGGAGGGGGATTTTGGGGTGCTGGGGGGAGGTTGGGGTGCTTTGGGTTGTTTTAGCATCCCGGGGGATTTTGGGGTCCGGGGTGGGGTTGGGATGCCTGGGAGTTGTCCCACGGCTGCTCTGGGGTGGGTTTGGGCTCCTGAGGGGATTTTGGGGTCCCTGACCCCCCCCGGCCCCCCCCCAGTGTCCTGTACGTGTCCCTGCACCGCCACGACGGCTCCTTCTTCCCGGGGGGGGCCGGGGGGTCCCCGCGGCGCCGGGGGAGGGGTCCCGGCACCGGCTTCACCCTGAACGTGGGGTGGGGGGGGCCCCGCGTGGGGGACCCCGAGTACCTGGCGGCCCTGACCCGGCTGGTGCTGCCCGTGGCCTGCCAGGTGAGGGGGGGGTCCTGGGGGGCTCCGGGGGGGGCTGGGGCCGTTTTGGGGGCTGGGTCTCTCTGTGGGAGGGGTGGGAGCCTTTGGGGGGGCTGGGTCCCTTTGGGGAGGGGGGTCTGGGTTTGTTTTGCGGGGATCTGGGTCCGTTTCAGGGGGGTTCGGTCCCTGTTTTGGGGGGTTCCTTGGGGGGGCTGTGATGCTTTGGGGGGGTCTGGGTTCGTTTGGGGGAGTCTGGATCTGTTTTGGGGGGGGCTGGGCTTTTCAGGGGATGCTTTTTGGGGGGGGTCTTGGGTTCATTTTGGGGGCTGGGTCCCATGAGAGGAGTTGTGACACTTCGGGGGGCTCTGGCTCCTTTTGGGGGGGGTCTGTGTCCCCCATTTGGAGCCATTGGATTTTGGGGGGTGGGGGGGGCCATTCCTGCCCCCTTTACCCCCCCCGACCTCATGGCCCCCCCAGTTCGGGCCGGAGCTGGTGCTGGTGTCGGCCGGGTTCGACGCGGGCCGGGGGGACCCCCTGGGGGGGTGCCTGGTGTCCCCCCAGACCTTCGGCCTCATGACCCATCTGCTGGGGGGGCTGGCGGGGGGGCGGCTCGTGCTCGTGCTCGAGGTGAGGGGCCGGGGGGGCGTTTGGGGGGGGGTTTGGGGGCTCTCTGGGGATCCGGGGGGGGTCTGGGGGTCCCAATGAGGGGTTGGAGAGGCCCTGGGGGGGTCTCTGGGGAGATGGGAGGATCCTGGGGGGGCCAATTTAGGGGTTGGGGGGTCGGGGGGAGGCCTGGGGGTCTCAGTGAGGGGTGGGGGAGCTGGGAGGGAGTGGGGGGGGCCTGTTCGGGGTTTGGGGGTGGGGGGGTCCGGGGGTCCCTCGGGGGGATGGGTCCCTTTCTGGAGGGGTCCCCGTGGGGGGCCGGGGGTCTCTGACGCTGGGGGTCTCGCAGGGCGGGTACAACCTGGGGGTGACGGCGGAGGGGGTGGGGCAGTGCCTGGGGGTCCTGCTCGGGGACCCCCCCTCGCTGCCCCCCCCGGGCACCCCCCAGCCCGCGGCGCTGAGGGCCCTGAGCCGCACCCTGCGAGCCCAGCGGGGCTGCTGGAGCTGCCTGCGGCTGCCCCGGGGTGAGACCCCTCCCCAGAGCGTCCCCGGCCCCACTGCGCTGCGACCCCCAAACCCACACCGGGGGTCCTGGAGTTTCTGCACAGTGAGGCCCCCCTGGGACCCCCAACACCCCCCCGGGATCCCCAAACCCCATCCCAGACCCACGGGGATCACCAGGACCCCCCCCCCCGCCCCCAATCCTCAGCCCAGAACCCCCGAACACCCCCTGGGACCCCCAAACTCTGACATGAGCCCCTCCCCAGAACCCCAAACCGGACCCACCCCTGCAGGGACCCTCGGACACCAAAACAGGACCCAGGGGACCCCCAGGGGCCCCCCAGCCCCATCCCCCCTGGGGGACCCTCAGGGAGCCCCCAAACTCCCCCCAACCAATCCCTCCCTCCCCCAGTTGAGCCCCCCCCGGCAGCCCCCAGGAGGGAAGGCAGCGATGACGTCACACCCGCCGCCGATGACGTCACGGGGTCTCCCCCGTTGGACGCCGCCATTCGCCGCATGGGGGCGCTGCAGCTCGGGGACGCCCCGGGGGGCGGGGCCAAGGCGGCCCCGGGGGAGGAGCCTCTGCCAGGCCCCGCCCCCACGGGAGCGGCCGCTGCCGCCCCCTGCTGGGAGGAGGAGGAAGAGCTGGAGGAGGTGGGGGGTGGGGAGGGGGGGTTTGAGGGGGTGTTTTTAAGGAAGGGCTGGTTGGGGATTGAGGTTTGGGGGGGATTTGGGGAGGGGAGTTTTTGGGCAGTTTTGGGCAGAGGATTTGGGGCGCGGGTTTGTGGGATGGATTTGGGGAGGGGGTTTGTGGGATGGGTTTGGGGGGTGGGTTTGGGGGGTGAGTTTGGGGGATGGGTTTGGGGGGTGGGTTTCAGGGGTAGGTTTGGGGGGTGGGTTTGGGGGATGGGTTTGGGGGGTAAGTTTGGGGGATGGGTTTGGGGGATGGGTTTGGGGGGGTGGGTTTGGGGGGGTGGGTTTGGGGGATGGGTTTGGGGGATGGGTTTGGGGGATGGGTTTGGGGGGTAAGTTTGGGGGATGGGTTTGGGGGATGGGTTTGGGGGGGTGGGTTTGGGGGATGGGTTTGGGGGATGGGTTTGGGGCGGGGGTTTGGGGGGGTGGGTTTGGGGGATGGGTTTGGGGGGTAGGTTTGGGGGATGGGTTTGGGGGGTAGGTTTGGGGGATGGGTTTGGGGGGGTGGGTTTGGGGGATGGGTTTGGGGGGTAAGTTTGGGGGATGGGTTTGGGGGATGGGTTTGGGGGGGTGGGTTTGGGGGATGGGTTTGGGGGGTAAGTTTGGGGGATGGGTTTGGGGGATGGGTTTGGGGGGGTGGGTTTGGGGGATGGGTTTGGGGGGTAGGTTTGGGGGATGGGTTTGGGGGATGGGTTTGGGAGATGGGTTTGGGGGATGGGTTTGGGGGATGGGTTTGGGGCGGGGGTTTGGGGGGGTGGGTTTGGGGGATGGGTTTGGGGGGTAAGTTTGGGGGATGGGTTTGGGGGATGGGTTTGGGGGATGGGTTTGGGGCGGGGGTTTGGGGGGTGGGTTTGGGGGATGGGTTTGGGGGATGGGTTTGGGGCGGGGGTTTGGGCGACCCCCGGCCCCTCACGCTCTCATTCCTCCGGGCCGGCAGGGGGCGCTGTACGCCGTGACGCCCCTCCTGGACTGTCCCCACCTGGGGGCCGTGGCCCCGCCCCCGGCCGGGGGGGCCCTTGGGGACATCCTGCCCCCCCCCTGCGGGGTCTGCGGGAGCCGCCGCGAGAACTGGCTGTGCCTCAGCTGCCACCAGGTCAGCGACCCCACAGCACCCAGAAACCCCAAAAACACCCCCGAACCCCGCCCCAGATCACCCCAAAACCACCCCGAAATCGCCTCCTGCACCCAACCCCCCCAATTCACACTTAAAGCGCCCCAAAGTGCCCCCAGACCACTCCCTGGACCCCCAAAAACCACCTCGTGCATCCCAAACCACCCCCTACACCTCTCATTCACCCCCAATCGCTCCTCGCACCCCAGATCACCCATCCTGCACCCCAGACCTGCCCCCTGCACCCCCCCTTGCCCTCCCGGGCACCCCCAGACGCTGCCCCGTGCCGCAGGTGCTGTGCGGGCGCTACGTGGGGCGGCACATGCTGGAGCACGGGGCGGCCTCGGGGCACCCCCTGGTGCTGAGCCTGCGGGACCTGGCGGCCTGGTGCTACCCCTGCGGGGGCTACGTCACCCACCCGGTGAGCCGGGGGGGTCCTGGGGGGGGCTGGGGGGTCCCTGCAGCCCCTGGGTTCGGGGGCTCCGAGCGGGTTCGGGGTGAGCTGGCACGGGAATGAACCATTGTTAAACGGGGGAGGGGGGGACGGACACCAGGTAAACCATTGTGAACGTGGGGGGGACACATCGGGGTGAACCATTGAACTGCTGGGGTGGGGGTGACAAGGTTGAACCACTGGGAAGTGGGGGGGGATGGGGCAAACCATCAGGGAACAGGGTATGGGGGGGGCACAGTCCCACTTTGGACTTTGGACACAACCACAGGGAGTGGGAGGGGGATGTTCCCCATCTAACGCCCCCCACCCCCCCAGGTGCTGCTCCCCACCAAGACCTTCATCTACCGCCTCAAATTCGGCACTGACCCCCCCACCCCCTCCTTGTGAGCCCCTCGCCCCTCCCCCACCCCGCCCCTCCCCCCACTCTTAAAGGGCTACACACGTGCCATTCCCCCCCCCCCCCAATCACCAGCACCCCGGGACCCCCAAACCCCCCCTGGGCCAAAGGCTGGGCCGGACCCAGGGCCGGGGGCAGGGGGCAGAGGGGGGGGACACCTCCCCCCCCCCACATCACCGCGGGGGGGGTCCCGGGCGCAGCCGGGGCACGCGGGGGGACCCCAGTTTTGTATCCCCCTCCCCTTTTTTGAGGGTTTTATAAATCCCCTTTGTTACGCCGAGACACCAGTAAAGAGACCGGGCGAGACTTGGGGTGTTTTGGGAGGTTTTGGGGGTTCCCCGGGGGGGTCAGAAGTCGTCGTCGTCGCAGATGTCCAGGAAGACGTCGAAGGCCTCGCGGTTGCAGTTCCCGTCGGGGCTGAACACGTACTTGTGGAACGTCCCGTCCACGCACACGGCTGGGGAGCGGCGTGGGGGTCAGGGGGCTCCAGGGGGGCTCCAGGGGGGCTCCAGGGGCGCAGGGTGGAGGTTGGGGAGGGTGAGAGGGTCCCTGGGGGGGCTCCCAGCGGGTTTCAATGGATGCCTGGGGCTTCCCGGGAAAGGCAGGGGGGTGTTTGGTGGGTCACAGGGGACTTTTGGGGGAAATTTGGGATCCCAGCTAGGGGAGTTTGGGGGCTCACAGGGGTCTGGGGTGCTGGGGGCACTTTGGGTGTGTCTGTGGTGGGTTGTGGGTTCCCTGGGGGTATTTTGGGGTCCTAGAGAGGGAACCGGGGGTTCCCAGGGAGTATTTGGGCCCCCGGGGGTATTCTGGGGGCACTCACCGATGACGGAGCTGGGGCTGCGGCCGCCCCTCCCGAAGGCGCAGACCCCGGGGGCCTCGGCCGGGATGGTGAAGCTGGCGAGCGACCACTGCGACTCCACGTAGGGGCCCAGCACGGGGCCCACCTTCCCCACCCGCGCCAGCCTGGGGGCAGGGGGGGTCAGGGGGGCCCCGGGGGGTTCTGGGGTATCCCCCCTGCCCCACTTTGACCCCCCACTCACGCCGAGCGCCGGTTGAGCCGTGTGTCCCGCAGGGCGAAGACGTGGCCGGTGCCTTTGTCGCTCGCCGCGCACAGGAAGGAGCAGTCGGGGCTGAAGGCCAGGCTGGGGGGGCGGACACAGCCCAGAACCCCGTCAGAGGTGGGGGGGACACCCCAAAACCTGCTCGGGGGTCCCCGAACGCTCAGATCCACTCACAGCCCCCCCGTGCCACCAGCAGAGCGAGACGGGGTCCGTGAGCTGGAGCAGCTCAACCAGACTTAGGGAGAACCCCGAAACAGGGCGGGGTGGGAGGCAGCACCCCAAACTCGGGCAGGGCGGGATCCCCCAAACCCTCAGATCCACCTCCAGTCCCTCCCAGTGCTCCCAGTCCCACCAGTACAGTGTGGCCCAGTCGGTTCCCCTGGCTCAGCTTGAGCAGGGGAACACCCGCAGGTTCCCATTGCCCCCCAGCTCCCCCAGTCCCTCCCAGTGCCCCCAGTGGCACCAGTAGAGCGTGGCGGGGTCGGTGCCGCGGCGCAGCTCCAGGAGCCGGGCGCGGCTCTGGGTGCAGAAGAGGCGGATCAGGGTCCCCCTGCGCGAGGCCGAGGCCACCAAGGTCCCCGGGGGGCTCAGGGCGGCACAGCCGACCTCGCTCTGGTGGGCGTTGATGGTCACCGGCGCCGAGGACGTGCCCGGCTTGGCCGAGCCCAGGTCCTGCGGGGAGCAGCGCTGAGGGACCCCCCAGGGCTTCCCCAGAGCCGCCCAGTATCACCCCAGTGCTGCCCAGTACAGCCCCGGTGCCGCCCAGTATCACCCCAGTGCTGCCCAGTACAGCCCCGGTGCCGCCCAGTATCACCCCAGTCCTCCCCAGTACACCCCCAGTGCTGCCCAGTATCACCCCAGTGCTCCCCAGTACACCCCTGGTGCCGCCCAGTATCACCCCAGTATTCCCCAGTACACCCCTGGTGCCGCCCAGTATCACCCCAGTGCTGCCCGGTACACCCCCGGTGCCGCCCAGTATCACCCCAGTGCTGCTCAGTATCACCCCAGTGCTGCCCAGTACACCCCCAGTGCTGCCCAGTATCACCCCAGTGCTGCTCAGTATCACCCCAGTGCTGCCCAGTACACCCCCAGTGCTGCCCAGTATCACCCCAGTGCTGCCCGGTACACCCCTGGTGCTGCCCAGTACACCCCCGGTGCTGCCCAGTATCACCCCAGTGCAGCGCAGGTCCTGGCAAAGGAGGGGTGAAGGGATCAGAGACCCCCCAGCGCTCCCCAGTGAGCTCTCAGTGCCCCCCCAGGTGCACCCCAGTATCCCCAGTGCAGCCCAGGTCCTGGGGTGAAGTGGGGCCAAGGGGGGTGAGGGACCCCCAGTGCTCCCCAGTTTCACCACAGCCCCCTCACCATTCCCTCCCAGTCCTCTCCATTCCTGTCCAGTTCCCCCAGTCCTTCCCAGCATCCCCAGTCCTCCACAAACCCCTCCAGCCCCCTCCCAGTGACCCCCAGTCCCCCTCTCTGCCCTGCCCAGCTCCCTCCAGTCCCTCCCAGTATCCCCAGTAGGGCCCTCACCACCAGCTGGAGGCTCCCGCACTTGTGCCCCGGGAACACCAGTAGGGCCCGTTCCAAACTGGGACAGAGATCCACGATCCCTGGGGGGAGGAACCGGACATTGGGGTATCCCTGCCCCCTCAGCTCCCCCAGGACATCGGGGTCCCCCTAAATCCCCCCCAGAACGTTGGGATCCCCCCCGGGTATTGGGGTCCTCCAGGGTTTTGGGGTCCCCCCCGAGTTCCAGGCTCCCCCTCATTCACTGGGGTCCCTCCCTGTGCTTTGAGGAGTCCCTGGGGGAAGGTTTGGGGTTCCCCCTTTGGGATTCTGGGGTCCCTCCCAACGCCCCCAATAAAGAGAATGGGCGGTTGTTTGTCCTGGACACCTGGGTCCCCCCCAGGTCCCCCCTACCCAAACCCCCCGAGGTTCTGGGGTCCCTCTGGGGTTTTGGGGCCATCCCTGAGTTTTGGGATGCCCCTTGGTGGGGTTTTGGGGGTCCCCCCAAACCACCCCCAGCAGGAAAAACAGGGAGGGGGCTCTGTCCCAGATACCCGGGTCCCTCCCACCCTCAAACCCGTCCCTGCTGATTTTAGGGCACCCCCCAGGTTCCTGGGGTCCACCCCATGTTTCAGGCTCCCCTCAGTCTGGGCTCCCTCCAGTTTGGGATCCCCCCAATTTTCAGGTGCCCCCACTTCAGGCTTCCCCCCAGATTTGCCCCCCCCCCCCCAGTTTTTGGGGTCCCCCGCCGTTTTTAGGGTGCCCCCACCTTTGGGGTTGTCGCGGGTGTCAAACTCGAAGAGCTTGGTGGGGCGGTGGGGGAAGGAGAACACGTACAGGCGGCTCTGCAGGGCCACCACCAGCCTGGGGGCACGGGGGGCTTCAGGGGACCCCCACGGCTGGGGCACCCCCAGCTACCCCCCAGTCCTCCCAGTTTACCCAGTTAGCGCCCAGCACCCACCATGTCGCATATGCACGGCCAGGAGCCGTGTGGGTCCCTCCCAGTGCCACCAGTTAACCCCCCCAGTCTCTTCCAGTTGCCCCCAGTGTCCTCCCAATATTGACCCAGTCCTCCCCAGTCCCTCCCAGCACCCCCAGCACTGCCAGTGCCGCCCCAGTCACCGCAGCCTCCCCAGTTTACCCAGTTACCCTCCCCAGTCCCACCCATCGCGCTGCAAGTGCACGGCCGGCGCAGCTTTGGGTCCCTCCCAGTCCCCCCTCAGTGCTCCCAGTCCCTCCCAGTCCCTCCCAGGCCCCCCACTGTGCCACACACTCATGGCCAGCACCGGTGTGGGGAAGCTGAACTCCAGCCCCAGCACCCCAGTCCCACTCGGTGCCCCCCAGCTGCCCCTTCCCGGCCCCTCCTGGTGCTCCCAGTCCCTCCCAGTGCTCCCAGTACCTGTCGTGCCGCATGCGCACGGCCAGCACCGGTTTGGGGAAGCTGAACTCCAGCACCAGTTTGTCCTTCCCCTCCCGGGCGTCGTCCCAGATCAGCACTGGGGGGGCCGGGGGTCAGGGGGGACACCCCGGTATCGGGGACCCCCCAGGGCCGGGGGGTGACAGAGGAGGACCCTGACACTGGGGAGCCACTGGGGGCCAGGGGAGTGATGGGGGGACCCCATATCGGGGGGTCCGGGGCTGCCCCAACACTGGGGACCCCGGGGGGGCTGTCGGGGGCAGCCCCGAAATCGGGGACCCCTCCAGGAGGTGTCGGGGAGGACCTCGAAACTGAGCAGCCCTGGGTTTTGGGGAGCCCTGCCAAGGGAACTTGGCCTCCCCCCAGGCTTTGGGGGACCTGTCAGGGCACCTGGGGCCCCCCCTGGTTTTGGGGCGCACCTGAGGCATCGGGAAACTTGGGGTGACTCCCCCCGCCCACGATGGCCAGGAGGTTGGAGCGGTGCAGCATCTCCACGAGCCCCACGCTGCCGACCTGCTCCGCGTCTGGGGGCACCCTGCAATCAGGAGACTCCCCCAAACCCGAGGGACCCCCCAAAACTGAGGGACCCCCCCAACCCCAGGGACCCTCCCAGCCCAACGCTGCCAATCTGCTCCATGTCTGGGGGGACACCCCAAATTTAGTGACACCCCCAAAGCTGGACAGAACCCTGCCCCAGAGCTCAGAGACCCCCAAAGTAGAGGAACACCCCCAAATACGAGAAACCCCCCCAAAAGCTGAAGGACTTCCCCCAAAATTTAGCCCTCCCCCCACTAGGCCTGGGGACCCCAGAACAGCCCGAGCCCCCCCAGAACTGCACCTCCAGCTTAAAGATCTCCCCAAACGCCCCCCAAAAGCCTCTCCTCAATTTAGGAACCACCAAACCCCCCCCCCCCCCAAAAAACTGCCCCCACCCTCAGGTCTAGAGACCCCCAAACACCCCCCAGGTTTAGGAACACCCCCAAAGCGCCCCCCCCACCCTCCCGGGCCCGCGAGACCCCAAAAGAGCCCAAACTTCCTCCCCCCAGCTCCCCCCAGCCCCTCCGCTGGACCTAAAGACCCCCAAGGGGTCCCCAAGCCCCCCACCCCCTCCCTCACCCCACGACCCCCGCAGAGGAGGGGGGATCCCCCAAGGTCCCCAGGACCCCTCACCCAGGTGCCCCTTTTCCATCAGCGGCTCCACGTTGAAGATCCGGACCCCCGAGTCCATCGCGACACAGAAACAGCCTGGGGGCCACGGGCGGGGGTGAGGGGGACACCCAAGGGGCTTAGGGGGGTACCTGGGGGGGTTTAGGGGGTCCTGGGGGGCGTTGGGGGTCCCCAGAGGGACTCGGGACGGCACCTGGGGGGAAGCAGGGGGTCGCTGGGTGGGTCTGGGGGCGATCCGCGGGGCCCTGGGGGCTGTTTGGGGGTCTCTAGCGGGGGTCGGGGGGATCCCAGCGGGGTATTAGGGGGTTCTGGGGGTCTCCGAGGGGGGACACCTGAGGGGTTTGGGAGTCCCGGGCGGTTTCAGGGGTCCCAGGGGTGTTTTGGGGGTTCCGGGGGGATTTGGGGGTCCCCCCACTCACTCTGGTCCTGGTTGAATCGCAGGCTGTTCACCCCCCGGGCCTGCGCCATGGCGGGACGCGCCGGCAGTAGCGGAGCCGCTTCGGGGGCAGAAAGGGGGTAACGAAGGGTCCCCAAAACCCGCCGGGATCCCGCCAAAAACACCAAAACCCCCCCAAAATCCCCCCAAACGCTCCGGCCGCGACCGCGGGGAGCTCAAACCATCGAGACGCCTCAGAACACCCGGCCGGAGACAAACTTCCGGTCACGTGAGCCACGCCCCGCCCCTTTAAGGCGTGGCCGGGCAGCTGCGCGCGCTGATTGGCGGCGGCGGGAGGGCGGGGCCGTTGCCTGGCAACGCGCCATGTTGGACGCGGGCAGCGGCCGCGCAGCCGCCATGTTGGGAGCGGGCAAAGCGAAAGCGGCACCGGCACCGGCACCGGCACCGGCTCGGAGGGCATCGGGGGGGCTCCGAGCTCACCAGGGGCGGAGGGTCCCCCTCCTTTCAACAACTACCGCGGGGTGCAAAACAACCGCGGCAGCCGCTGCTCGTTCGAACAGGTTTTATTGCCGTGAAGCCGCGGCGGCCATGTTGGAAGCTGGCGGGAGGTTTTGGGGAGGGGTCTCAGTCGTCGTCGCCCCCCCCCAGGTAATGGCAGATGGAGTCGTAGGGCAGCGGCAGCACCGCGTCCCGGCCCAGCTGCACCAGCGCCCGCCCGCGCTCCGGCTCCCGCTCCAGGATCTGCCCCACCTGCGGGAATTGGGGGGGATCAGGGGGGGCTCAGGGGTCATTTGGGGAGGGGGCTCGGGGCGGGGGTCGCGCTCACCTTCCCCGCGTGCTCCCCCAGCACCACCATGACGCGGTCCGAGCTGCCCCGGGGCACCACCGTCTCCAGAGAGGCCTCCCGCAGGCCTGGGGGGCACGGGGGGCTCAGGGCAGGGGGGCTCCGGGGGGCCAGGGGAGCGGTGGGGGGGGGCTGGGGGGACTCGGGGCGCTGCGGGGCTCCGGGGGCATTGGTGGGTGTGGCGAGGGAGCATTTGGGGGGTCAGACAGGCTGGGGTGCAATGGGGAGGGGGAGCTGGGGGGTTATGGGGGGTCAGGGGAGGCAGGTTCGGGGGGCACAGGGGTCGGGGGCCAGGGGAGGGGGCGTTTTGGGGCTCAGAGGGGTCGGGGGAGCATGGGGGGTCAGGGAGATCAGGGTGATTTTGGGGGTTCAAGAGGGTTATGGGGGTCAGGGGGCTTCAGATGGGGTCGGGGGTGCTCAGGGAGGGTCAGGACCCCCCAGATTCCCCTCGGGGCGGGGTCTCACCTTCCACCAGGCGCCCGTCATCGGTGCGGCACACGCAGGTGTCGGGGGCCAGCAGGTCCTCGATCTGCATCTGGGGGGGCCAGGGGGGTCAGGACCCCCAAATCCCACCCAGATGTGCCCCAGGGGGGGCTTTTGGGGGCAGAGACCCCCCCCGGGGCTGATTTTGGGGGGCAGGGACCCACCCCCCCAACCCTTGGGGGCTCCTGGGGAGCCCTCAGGGGATCTTGGGGGAGCCATGGGGACTTTGGGGGTCCCTGGCAGTGGGGGGTGGTGTCTCCAAAAGTGCTTCATGGGGGTCCCAGGGTGGTTTTTGGGGATCCCAGGGTGTTTCCAGGGGCCCCTGGGGGGCTTTGGGGTCCCACAGGAGGAATGTGGTGTCCCATAGGGATTTCCAGGGTTCCCTGGGGGGTGTTGAGGCCCCACTGGAATTTTGGGGGTCCACGGGGGTGGTTTTGGGGTCCCCGTGCCATTTTAGGGCTCCCCTGAGGGGTTCCGGGGTGCCCCGGGGGGGGTTTTGGGTGTCCGGGGGGTGATTTTGTGGCTCCAAAGGAGGTTTGGGCTGTGATTCCAGGGTCGGGGGGGTTCTGGGGGCGGTTCTGGGGTCCCACCTTGCAGTTGTAGAAGCGGCCGCCGCGGAAGGCCCTGTCCACGCAGCGCACCCGCAGGTCCCTGCGCAGCCAATGGGGGGCTGCAGGGGGGGCCCCCCGCGCCTGCTTCACACTCCTGGGGGGGCACAGGACAGTCGGGGGGGGCCGGGGTCCCCCAGAGCCCCTCAGGTGTCAGAGCCCCCCCCCCAGAGACCCCCCAAAGTTCCCCAATGGTCAGACCCACCCAAGCCCCTTCCGTGGGTGCCCCCAAGGCCCCCCAGGGGTCAGGGAGCTCCCCAAATTCTGGGGGCCCCCCAAAGCCCCCCCAGCTCCCCAGGGGTCAGTCACACCCCCCTAAGGACCCCCCCAAAATGAGTCCCCCCCCGCCCCCCCTCACCTCTCGTTTTCGGGGGGCTCCTTCCGCTTCTTTCCCCCCCATGGGGGGGCCCCGCCCTGCGCCCCCTCCTGCGCCCCCTTCTGAGGGGGGTGGCCAGAGGCACCTGTGGGGAACTGGAAGGTACTGGGAGGCACTGGGAGAGGGCTGGGGGCGCCCTGGGAGGGGATTCTGTGGGAAACTGGGAGGGACTGGGGAGGACTGGGAGGTTACTGGAGGGAAACTGGGAAGTAGTGGGAGGCACTGAGGCTTACTGGGCTGTTCTGAGGTGTTACTGGGAGGCACTGGGAGCTACCGGGACACCCTGGGAGGTTACTGGGTGACACTGGGGCTTATGGAGAGGCTCCCCAGTGCAGACTGGGCTCACACTGGTCTGCAGGGTACTGGGGGAATTAAACTACATGAGGGGGAAGATTACTGGGATGTACTGGTCCAAACTGGGACACTCACCAGTACAAATCAGGCACAGGCTGGACTGACTGACCTGGGGGTTACTGGGGATGATGGGGAGGGGCATGGGGGGTTACTGGTCCATACTGGGACACTCACCAGTGCTGACTGGGCGCAGCCCGTGCTGGTTCACGGCCACCACCTGCCCCCCCAGCTGGAGCCGCACCAGTGCCCGCCCAGTCTCGGGGTCCAGCGCCTCCACCTGGGGGCCCAGTTAGCCCAGTTACCTCCCAGTAGGCTCCTGGTTACCCCCAATAACACCCAAAGGTTTTCCAGTCACCCCCCAGTAACACCAATCAGCCACCAGTCACCTCCCAGCAACTAAACTCCAGTAGCCCCCGATACCTCCCAGCAGCCTCCCAGTAACCCCAGTCACCCTCCCAGTGCCTCCCAGTTACTCCCCAGCACCGATTACCCCCATCACACCCTCAGTCCTGCCTCAGTTACCCCCAGTATCCACCCAGCACCTCCCAGTACCTCACCCAGAGGGCCCCCAGTGCCATACTGGGCACACTGGGAGAAGCGGGAGCGTTTCAGCACCCCCAGTGCCCCCCCTCGGTCCCTCCCTGGCCTCCCCTGCCCCCACCCCAACATCCCAGTTCGCCCCCAGTACCCCCCAGTGCCCCATACTGGTTTGCACTGGTCTGTACTGGTCTCACCTTGCCCTCCACGCCGCGGTGGGGCCCGGCCTCGATGCGCACGGGGTCCCCCACGGCCGGGCCCCCCTGGGAAGGCTCCCCAGGTTTGGGGGTGCCCGGGGGGGCCGCCTCAGCGCCCAGGCCCAGCCCCCGCGGGCGCGGCCGGTGCTCCAGGGGGGTCACCACCCTGCGGGGGGAAAGCGGGGTCAGGGCACCCCAAAATCCATCCTAGGGGTCCCTAGAACCAGCCCTGGGGGGTCAGGGGACCCCAAAATTATCAGGAAAAGAGAGGATCAGGGCACCACAGAAACCACCCTGGGAGGGGCACAGGGGGCCGTGGCACCCCAAAGCTTCCCCTTGAAGCCTGTCTCCCCCAGGGCTGGCATGTTCAGGGATCCCCCCCAGCTTTTGGGGGGGTTTCAGTGGTTCCAGGGTGCCCCCCACCACTTTGGGGTCCCTCCCCCACCAATGAATGCCTCAGCCCTGGCTCCAGCCCGTGCGCCCATCTTCGGGGGGCTCAGGGGGATTCAGGTGTCCCCCCCCCCCCCCACAATCCCCCCCGGCTCTGCGGGGTTCAGGGGTGTCCCTGCGGTTCAGGGGTGCCCCCACTCACCTGGGGAAGGTGCGCCCGATGCCCTGGCCCTGGCTCCAGCCCATCCCCCGCAGCATGGCCAGCCCGAACTGCCCCACAGGCACGGCCTCGTAGTCCTGGGCAGTCTGGGGAGAGCATGGGGGGTTTGGAGCTGGGGGGGGCACTTGGGGGGGCCTAGGGGGCACTTATGGGGCTGGGGAGGGAACTACAGGGGAAAAGGTGGTTGGAGGGGCCCTGGGAAGGATTTGGGGATCCCCAGGGGAGTTCTGCAGGCCCCGGGATGAGGAGGTCACTCTGATGGGGGAAGGGGTCACTCTGGGGGTCCTGGGGGATGTTCGGGGGATCCCTCACCGGCTGTGGCCCCGTGGCGATGTCCTTGTCAGGCAGCTGGAGGGGGATGGAGATGGGGGGTCCTGAGGCCCCGTTGGGCTGCTCCTGGCTCTGCCGTGCCTCTGTGGGGTGCAGGGAGTCAGGGGGGGCCCAGGGGGGCTCAATCGGGTCCCCAGAACCCCCCAGGACCCCCCGAACTCACCCTGCAGCAGCTCCTGCACTGCCTGAGCCTCCACCGAGGGGGGGTCCGGGGGGGTCCCGGAGGGGGTGGGGTCTGTGTTGGGGGTGGAGTCAGAAGCGGGGGCGGGGCCGGGGGCGGGGTCTGTGTCGGCACGGGGGGGCTCCGGGTTCCTCCAGCGGTGGGGGGGGATCAGGGGGATCACCAGCTCCTTTTTGGGGGGCGGGGCTGGCCGCGTGCTGGGGGCGGGACCAGAGAGTTAGCCACGCCCACAAACAGACCAGGCCTTCTTGAACAAAGGGTCGCTCCCTGCCAGAAGCCCCGCCCCCAAAAAGCCCCGCCCCAAGCAGCCGCACGCGGTGAGGCCACGCCCCCAGCCCCGCCCCGCCATATTAGGAACGCGGCCTAAGCCCCGCCCCAACAGAGCCCCGCCCCCTCGGCAGCCCCGCCCTCACCGGACCCTTGATGGACAGCACCCGCCTTAAGCCACGCCCCCCGAAGCCTTTAATGGGACAGCCGGACACGGAGCCCCGCCCCAAGGGATCGTTAACGCCGCTCTGGCTGATGCCATGGAGATTTTTTTGCCTTTTCTTTTATGCCCCTGTTATACCTTTTTTACAACTTCTGTATTCCCAGTGCTTTTTGCCTACATTCTTGGACTTGTTTGTCAAGCTAAGAGACTAAACATTTTAGAAGCTTCGTAGCTAGGGATCAGTGTGCCCCAGAGCCCAAGGTCCTCTCCAGAACACATTCTGTAAACCAAGATAGAACCACCCAGGGGAAGGCTCCTTGGGGAGGGGGGGGGGGCTCACTCGAGCCTCTCATTGGGGAATCTTTGATAGATCTGCTAATTAGTAAAACCTATAATGTTATACCCGATCTTTGGGGACACACTCGGTGGGTGCATCTCGATGCACATGACCTGGACGTGTGCACCTAAGGATCCTTAAATAAATACCAAAGTAAAATCCCTTTTCCCCTTCTAACCGTGTATGACTCTTGATTTTAACACCAGGAAAAGGCATCATGGCCACGCCCCTCCGAGGCCACGCCCCCTCATTGCCCGCACCGGGACAGCCCCACCTGAGCCTCGCTCTGCCCTGAGGCCACGCCCCCCGCAGGAGCCCGGGCTAAGCCACGTCCCCCGCTCACCTGAGCCACGCCCTGCCCCACCTTTTAAGGGAGCGCGCTCAGCCACGCCCCCGGGCGCTGTGAGGGCAGCCCCGTGACGGGCCGCGAGCCTTGATGGGCGAGACCCATCTCTAAACCGCGCCTCCTCCCCCGCCCACCTGAGCAACTCCCGGTCCTCCACCGCCGTCAGGAAATCGGTGTCGCTGTCGGTGTCGCCGCCGGCACCGGGCTCCGCGCAGGGTCCCGCGGGCAGCGGCCGCCGCCGCTCCGCCCTGCGGCTGAACGCGAACGACACCGGCCCCGGCCCCGCGGTCCCCTCGGCCGCCGCCGCGCCATCGCCCGCCGCCATCTTTCGCCGCGGGGCCCTGTGGGAGAAAGAGGTGGTTGAGGCGGACTACAACTCCCAGCAGCCTTTGCGGCGCGCCCCCGCCCACGACCGGCGATCGTTGCGCCAGCTGATTGGTGGAGCCGCCCGCCTATCGGTGCTACCGCCCCCTGCTCATCCCGCCCCCTCTACGCGTGCCACGGCCGCTGATTGGCGGAGCCGCGCGTCCGTCAGCCCGTCCCTCCGCCGCTCGCGCCCTCCGGCCTCGCGCCCGTTGCCGTGGCGACCCCGCGGCGGTACCCGAGGGGAGGGGGAGGGACTGGGGGCACTGGGATGGGATGGGGCGGACTGGGAGCACTGGGGAAGTCTGGGAGGCGCTGGGAAGGAACTGGGGGGTTACTGGAAGGACTGTGGGGGCACCGTGGCGGCGTGGGGTGAACCGGGAGCACTGGGGGGATGCTGGGGACACTGAGGGGGAGAACTGGGAGGACACGGGGAGCATTGGGGGCATACTGGGAGTGCTGGGAGGGTGCTGGGAGGATGCTGGGAGCATCACGGGGATGCTGGGAACTCGGGAGAAACTGGGAGGATGCCGGGGCTATTGGGGGGATACTGGGAGGGTACTGGGAGCACTAGAGGTGATGTTGGGAGCACTGGGGAGAAACTGGAAGAATACCAGCACTATTGGGGGGATACTGGGAATACTGTGGGGTAACTGGGAGGATCCTGGGAGCATTGGGGGCATACTGGGAATGCCGGGGCGGACTGGGTAGATACTGGGGCACTGAGAGGGGCACTGGGGGGGTACTGGGAAGTCTGGGGGGGAACTGGGGTGGTGTGGGCTGGACTGGGAGCACTGGGAGGGGGCTGGAGGATATTGGGAGAGCTTGGGGGGGCACTGGGAGAGGATATGGGGAGCACGGAGGCGGACACTGGGAGCACTGTGGGGGAACTGGGATGATGTGGGGCAAACCGGGAGGGAACTGGAGAAGCTGGGGAGGGCACTGGGGGGGAAGTGGGTGAGATACAAACGGCACTGGGAGGTTACTGGGAGCACTGGTGCCCCCCAGGCGTAGCCCCCCCGCAGCCCGGGGGGGGCCAAGCCCCGATGCCACCCCCGGAGGCGCCGCCGGGGCCCAGCGGTGAGTGGGGAAGGGGGGGGGGGGGGGGGCAGAATTTGGGGGTGTCCTCAACCCCCGGGGGGGTCGATGATCTTTGAGGGGTCTCATCCCCGAAGGGGGGTCCCTGGCCTGCGGTGTCCCCCATCCCCCAGGGGTGTCCCCCACCTTTGGGGGGGGTCCGTGTCCTTTGGGGGGGTCCCCATCTCCCCTGGGGGGGTCCCTGACCTTTGGGGGGGGTCCCCATCTCCCCTGGGGGGTCCCTGATCTTTGGGGGGGGCCCCCATCCCCCAGGGGTGTCCCCGACCTTTGGGGGGGGTCCGTGTCCTTTGGGGGGGGTCCCCCTCTCCCCTGGGGGGGGGTCCCCGACCTTTGGGGGGGTCCGTGTCTTTTGGGGGGTCCCCATCTCCCCTGGGGGGGGTCCCCGAGTTTTGGGGGGTCCCTGACTCGGGGTCCCCCCTCCCAGTGAGCGTGGTGGTGGTGGTGGGGGGCTCCTGTGTCCTGCGCTACAGCCGCCCCCCCCCGCCGCCGCCCCCTCCCCCGAGCCCCCCCCCACCCTGGGGGCGGCGGGGACCCCCCCACATCCAGCCCCGCGACGGGGACCTGCTGCTGCTGCTGCGGAGCCTGGGTGTGTCCGGACTGGGAGCACTGGGAGGGACTGGGAGAGGGACTGGGGGGAGCACTGGGGGCACTGGGAGGGACTGGGGGCATTGTGGAGGCGACTGAGAGCAGTGAGAGCACTGGGAGAGGGACTGGGGGGAGCACTGGGGGCACTGGGAGGGACTGGGGGCATTGTGAGGGCGACTGAGAGCAGTGGGAGTACTGGGAGAGGGACTGGGGGGAGGACTGGGGGCACTGGGAGGGACTGGGGGCATTGTGGAGGCGACTGAGAGCAGTGAGAGCACTGGGAGAGGGACTGGGGGGAGCACTGGGGGCACTGGAAAGGAACAGGGCAGGGTTTGGGGGGCACTGGGAGGGGGATTTGAGGGACTGAGGGGATTAAGGCATACTGGGAAGGACTGGGAGGTAGAGTGGGGACACTGGGATGCACTGGGAAAGGTACTTGGGATGCACTGGGAAGGGCTGGCATGGGAACTGGGAGCACTAGGGGGGCACTGGGAGGGGCACTGTGTGGCACTGGGACCACTGGTGCAGTGTGTCCCCCCTCCCAGGCCCTGGGGCCCCCCCTGAGCCTGTGGCTGCCACCAGCTTCGTGGGCCCTGAACCCCGGGACCTGCTGCCCACTGGTACTGGGGGCACTGGGAGGGCACTGGGAGGTCCCAGGGGGCACTGGGAAGGCACTGGGAGGGGGACTGGGCACACCGGGAGGTCCCAGGGGGCACTGGGAGGGCACTGGGATGGGGACTGGGCACACCGGGAGGTCCCAGGGAGGGCACTGGGATGGGGGCTGATGGCACTGGGAGGTCCCAGGGGGCACTGGGATGGGGGCTGGGCACACTGGGAGGTCCCACGGAGGGCACTGGGGTGGGGGCTGATGGCACTGGGAGCAGTGGGACGGGGACGGGTGACAGTGGGAGGGGACTGGGGAGCACTTAGTGGCTACTCGGGTATACTGGGCGATACTGGGAGCACTGAGCCCACCCCTCTCTCTGCCCCAGATGAGGACCTGGGGAGTCCCAGCAGCACCGGGAGGGGGCCGGGGTACAGCCTGGCCTGGCCACAGGTACGGACTGGGAGCACTGGGAGGGAACTGGGAAGGATACTGGGAACACTGGGAGGGAATGGGGAGGGCTGGGATGCAGCTGCCTCGTCGCCCTGGGGGGTTTACTGGTATGTAACTGGTGTATACTGGGGCCACGGGAACACCCCTCCCCCTCCTTCCCGTTCGCAGTGGAGCTGCCCTGCAGCCAGGGGGGTGTTACTGGTGTGTACTGGTGTGTGCTGGGCAGGTTCAGGAAGCTGTCCCGCAGCTCGCGGGGGTGACTGGTGTGTTACTGGTGTGTACTGGGTGTGTACTGGGTGTGGTCAGTACCCTCCCTCCCGGTTCGCAGTGAAGCTGCCCTGCGGCCGGTGGGGTGTTACTGGTGTGTAACTGGGAGGATCAGAAAACTGCCCCGCAGCCCAGGGAGGTGACTGGTGTTACTGGTGCGTTACTGGTGTGTAAGTGGTGTGTAACTGGTGCGTACTGGGGGCCCAGGACCCCGTCCCGTTCACAGTGGAGCTGCCCCGGGGCCCGGGGGGCTTCGGGTTCAGCCTCCGGGGGGGCCCCGCCGGGGTTTTCGTGCGGGGGCTGCGCGAGGGGGGCCCAGCCCAGCGCTGCGGCTGCATCCAGGTACGGGGGGGCCTTGGGGGGCCACGGGGGTCCTGGGGGAGGAAAGGGGGCTCTGGGGGCAAAAGGGGCTATGGGGGAACTGGGGAAAGGGGAGCAATAGGGGCTGGGGGGCTATAGGGGGTCAGGGTGCAGTGAGGTCTAGGGGGGATTCTGTCAGGAGCTGGGGGGACTTGGGGGAACTGTGGAGGTCCTGGGGGCAACCTGGGGGGGGTTCATGGGGGTCCTGGGTGTGGCTGGGGGGTGGGGGAGGTGGTTTGGGGGTAATATGGGGTCTCTGGTGGGGAGCAATGGGGGTGTTTGGGGGGTTGTGAGGAGTCTGGGGGGAGGGGGTCGTGGGGGTCTATAACTTTTGGGTGTCCCTCCTGGGGAGGGCAGGTCAGTGACGAGCTCTTGGCCATCAACGGGGCCCCCACGGCCGGGATGAGCCACGCGCAGGCGCTGGCCCGGATCCGGGGTGGGGGCAGCCGCCTGCGCCTGCTGCTGCGCCGCCCCCACGGTGAGACCCCCACCCCCGGCCCCCCCAGCGCCCCGACGGGGCCCCCCCAGCTCAATGGCGACAGGGCAGGATCCCCCAAGTTCACTGGGATAGGGTGGGAACATCCCGGCCTCCCCCAAGTCACTGGGACACCCAGGCACCCCCGAAATGCATTTGTACAGATCACACCCCCTGCCAGCGCAGTGGTACAGCCTAGGCCCCCCCCATACACACTGGAATATCCCATGCCCCCCAAAACCAGGTGGTACAGTCCATTGCTCCCCCAACTCAGTAAGATACCCCAGTGCCCCTCCCCCGCGCAGAAAGAATGGCACAGCCCGGAGCCCCCCCAGCCCCCCGTGCTGCCCCTGCCCGGCTCGGGGGGAGGGACGGGGGGTCCTGCCCCATCCCCACATGAAGTGACGCTCCCCCTTTTCCCCCCCAGGAGCCCCCCCAAACCCGCCGGCGCGGGGGGTGCTGCGGCTGTGCGTGGGCAGCTCCCCGCGGGGGGAGCCCTGCTTCTGCCTCGTGGGGGGGCTGCACCCCTAAACCCCGCCGGGGAGGGGCCGCACCCCTGATTGCCCCCTGGAGCCCCTCCAAATGGAAGGCGACGTCAGAGCGAGGTGCTCCCCCCACGCACCCGATTTTTTGGTGCTTTGGGGGACCCCCCCTCGTCCCGGGGGGTGATTTTGGTGCCCCCCATTTTGGCAGGGACGCCCTTCAAGCTATGCAATGCCCCCTCCCCACGTTCTGGGGGTCGCACGGAGACGTTGTCCCCCTCCCCATTTTTGGGGGTGTTCAATAAAGGTGGGGACCCCCCGGTGCCTCCCCGAGTCATTTCCCGTGAGGACCCCCTGTTCTTTCCATCCCCAGCATCCGGCGGGCACGGCGCTGCCCACATCCGGCTGAGTCACCCCAAAACAGAGAGAGGCCGAACGGCCCCGGGGGAAAAAAAGGCCTTGGGGACCCCCAACCTCCCCAGGGACCCCCACCCTGCCCCAGGCTCCTCTGGATCTCCCCAGATCCTCCCAAGCCCCCCAGGGACCCCCACAGGCTCCTCTAGGGCTCCCCAAACCCCGTTAGAGACCCACAGCGACCCCCAATTCCAGAACGCTCAGGCCCTGCCCCCTCTAAGCCCCGCCCCTCGGGGACCCCCTCCCGCCGCCGTCAGGGGCTTCCCCCGCGCCAAGCCCCGCCCACCCGCCAATCACGGGGGGGTTCCCCGTTGTAAGCCCCGCCTACCTCAGCTCCTCCTCCGAGGACCCCCGACCCAGACACAGGGGCTTCCCCCGCTCCAAGCCCCGCCCCCGGGACCCCCTCGTCGCTACTCCCGGGGCTTCCCCCGCTCCAAGCCCCGCCCCCGGGACCCCCTCGTCGCTACTCCCGGGGCTTCCCCCGCTCCAAGCCCCGCCCCCCGGGACCCCCTCGTCGCTACTCCCGGGGCTTCCCCCGCTCCAAGCCCCGCCCCCCGGGACCCCCTCGTCGCTACTCTCGGGGCTTCCCCCGCTCCAAGCCCCGCCCCCCGGACCCTCGCCGAGGTTCCCCCCCGCCGCCCAGTCACGTGACGGCGGCCCCGCCGTTGGCCCCGCCCCCGGGGCTCCCCCCGTGTTCATCCCTAATAGGGGTTTCCCCACCGCCCGGCCCCGCCCCTCGGCCCTCCCGCCAGCCAATCGCGTGCCGGCGCGCGCCGCCAGGCCCCGCCCCCGCGCCGTGCCAGTTCCCCCCCCGCTCCCCCTCGCCCCCCCCCCCCCCGGCGCCGCCCGTTCGGTGCCGCCCGGTCCCGCCATGGAGTCCAGCGGGTCCCAGAGCTGCCCCAGCACCTGCCTCGCCTTCAGCCGCACCCGCAAGGGGCTGGTGCTCATCGGCGAGATCGTGAGACACCGGGGGCACCCGGGGTGGGGGCACCCGGGGTGGGGGGCACCGGGGGGCTGGGGAACCCAGAGGAGGTGGGCACCGGGGGGGCGGGGTACCCCCCGCGGGAGGACACACCGGGACATATCCGGCTCCTGCTTGGGGCGGGGGGAGGATTGGCGTGCCACCGTCCCTGTTTGGAGGGTGCAGGATGACTCGGCTCCCGGTTTTTTGGGGGGGTGGGGAGGTGCACGCCTGGGTGCCCATTCGGGGGGGCAGGAGGATGCCTGAGTCCCTGCGCTGGGGTTGGACCAGGATGTCTGGAATCGCCGTTTCTGGGAGGGGGACAGCAGGATACCTGGATCCCCAATTTGGGGGGGCCTGGGGGGGGCAGCACGACACGTGGGTCCCCTATTTTAGTGGAGGGGTGGAGTAGCGGGATGACGGGATCCCAATTTTGGGCGTTAGTAGAATGCCTGGGTCCCTATTTTGAAGGGGGTGGGGAATACCGTGACAGCTGGGTCCCCATTTTGGGGGGGCACCGGGACACCGGGGTCCCCTCCGGGGGGGATGCCCGGCTCTCCGGGTGCTCGGCTTCCCGCTAACACGTGGAGTGAGGGGCCTGGTGTCCGTGGGGGCCGGCACCCCCCGCAGCAGCGTCCCCTCTGCCGTGGGAGACCACCGGCATCCGCTTCCCCCGCGCCTCCCGGTCCCGCTTCGGGCGCGTGGAGGGGCAACGCCCTTGGGGAAGGGGGGTGGGGCAGAGCAGGGAAGGTGAGAAAGGGCGGGGCCCGGGCGCCTTGGTGCGAAAGCGGGGAGGGAGCCCGGATGTCTGGGTCCCGTCCCGGGGGGGTTCGGGCGGTGCCCGGGCCCGCCGTGCCAGCCGTTATTGCGCCAGCCCGGGCGGCGCTCGCCGCGTCACGGCGGGCGCGGCCCCTTTAAGGGACTCCAGCCTCTGCCCGTTTAAGAGCCCCCAGCCCGGCGGGCCCCACCCCCGCCATCGCCCCTTGGAACCGGGGGGGGTGGGCACTGTTGTGCCGTTGCCATGGCGACCGTTGCCGGGAGACGGCCCCGCCCCGGCGCTCCCACAACGGCGCTGCTGTCCCGGCGCCCACGCGGGGGCGGGGCCGTGGGAATCCATGGGGGCCCTGCAGGGGGCGCTCCGGGGGCGGGGCCGTGGGAATCCATGGGGGCCCTGCAGGGGGCGCTCCGGGGGCGGGGCCGTGGGAATCCATGGGGGCCCTGCAGGGGGCGCTCCGGGGGCGGGGCCGGGGGGCTCCATAGGGACCCTGCAGGGGGCGCTCCGGGGGCGGGGCCGGGGGGCTCCATAGGGACCCTGCAGGGGGCGCTCCGGGGGCGGGGCCGGGGGGCTCCATAGGGACCCTGCAGGGGGCGCTCCGGGGGCGAGGCCGGGGGGCTCCATAGGGACCCTGCAGGGGGCGCTCCGGGGGCGGGGGGGTTCTGTGGGGAGCCCATGGTGGCCCATGGGGGCGGGTGGGGACCCTATGGGGGCTTAGAGGGGCCGCTATGGGGGCGGGTCCGTCCAGACCCCACGGTGGCCTATTGGGGACGCTACGGGCCAGCTGTAGGTGACCCCACAGCAGTACAAAGGAGGCGCTGTAAGAGTCTTTAGGTGACGGCCCAGAATCTCTAGGGCCCTATAAGATGGCGCTCAGGATCTATACAGGGGCTGTTATAAGGGGTACTGTAGGCATTCCCTCAGCAGCCATATATGGGCACTGCATGGGGTCGATAAGCACTGCTAAGAGGGGTCTCTGAAGGCGTCACGGAGGGTCTCTAGGTAGCCCAGGGTACCTGGAGTGCAGCAGTGCAGAAGGTCTATAGGGCACACTACGGACATTCCATAAGGGGCCCCCGTAAGTGCTGTGCCTGCTGACCCCGCTGTGCTGGGGATGCCTAATGGGGTGTATGCCACTGTATGGGGGGCCTCTGTGGGCACGTGGGGTTTATGGGGAGGGTTCAGAGGGTGCCCCCCCAGGCCGTATGGATCCTATATGGCCCTGTACCCGCAGATCCTGTGCCTGCTGACCCTGATCTGCTTCGGGGCATCACGCTCGGGCTACGCGGGGCTGGCCGCGGTGGAGCTGGTGTTCGCCGCGCTGGTGCTGCTGGCCTGGGGCTGCCGCCTGCCCCCCCGGCTGCCCCTGCTGCACTGGGGCTGGACCGTGAGTCGGGGGGCACTGGGGGAGTCTGGTGGAAATTGGGGGGGATTAGAGGGGGTTTGGGAAAGCTGAGAGGAGATCTGGGGGGCATCTGGGGGGGCTGAGAGGAGGTTTGAGGGTTCTTGGGCTGCGGAGAGGTTTGGGGGACTCCTAATACGGCTTGGAGGTCATGGGGAGTGATTTAGGATGAGGTTTGGGAAAGCTGAGAGGGGATTTGAGGACTGGGGGTGTTCGGGGGGCACTGGGAGGAGGGAGGGGATCTGAGGGGGCCCTGGCAGGGTTTGGGGGACACTGGGAGTGGATTAGAGGTGTTTGGGGGGGGCTGAGAGGGGTTTGGGGGGGCTGGGGGGAAGGTTGGGAGGTCCTGGAGTGGCTGAGTGGGAGAGTGTCCCTGGGGGTTGGGGGTCCCCAAAGAGTTTGGGGGTCTCTGGGGGGAATCCCTGGAGGTCGGGGGTCCCCAGAAGGTTTGGGGGTGTCTGAGGGGTCCCATCTGTGCCCCCCAGGACTTCACGCGCTGCGTCATCGGGGCTGTGCTCTTCCTCATCACCTCCCTCATCGTCATCGTCGGCCACCGGGACGGCGCCGGCATCGCGGGAGGGGTGAGTGGGGAATTTGGGGGGGCCGGGTTGTGGGATCTCTGACCCCCCCTCGGGTGTTTGGGCTCCTGACCAGGGTGTAGGGAGGGGGTGAGGGGGGGTTTGAGGGGTCTCTGACCCCTCCCAGGTGTTTGGGCTCCTGGATAAGGGGGATCTTTGTGGGTGTAGGGGGTTAGGGTACAAAGGAGGGGTCTGGGGGTCTCTGATCCCCCCGCCCCCCAGGTGTTCTGGCTCCTGGATGGGGTGGGGGGGGGTGGGGCTACAGGGGGAGTTCGGGTGTCTCTGACCCCCTCTACCCATCAGGTGTTCGGGATCCTGGCTGGGATCCTTCTGGGATACGACGCCTACATCACCCTACCCACACGGCAGGGCCACACTGCCGCCCCCACTGGTGTGTACTGGGAGCACTGGGAAGGGGGTCCCTAACCTACAGGGGGAAGTGGGAGCACTGGGGAGGGGTTGCTGCCCCATGGGAGGGTACTGGGAGCACTGCCAAGGACCAGTAGGGGAGAGCTGGGAGCACTGGGAGTGGGGGAGATGACCCATGGGGGTAACTGGGAGCACTGGGAAAGGGAGGGCAGCCCTACTGATGGAACTGGTAGGAACACATAGTGGAGAACTGGAAACACTGGGAGGGGGTTGCTGCCCTGTGGAGGGTACTGGGGAGAAATCCGGGGGGTTGAAGATCCCCAGAGGGTTTGGGGGTCCCTGGGGGTGTAACTAATCCCCCCACTTTGTCTCCCCTTCAGAGTCCCCAGACGGTGCCTGAACAACCCAACAACCCAGAGACCTCCCCAGATCTCCCCCCCCCGCAGGGGGACCCCCAGCCTTAAATTATTGAGGGGTCCCGACGCCTGGGTCCCCCCGGGGGGGCGGACAGGGGTAGATCTGGAGGTTCCTCAGGGGTTGCCCCTCCCCAAAATGCCTTCGCAAGTGCCTTGAACCGCCCGTGCCTCAGTTTCCCCCCTGGGGAGACCTCCCCTCAGGTTTAAGGATGCCCTTGCCCCTCACGGGTTTTGGGGTGCCCGCCTCAGTTTCTGGGGTACCTCCGTTAGTTTTCGGGGTGTTCCCCCCGTCCCCCAGCCCACGGGAGGCTTTTTGGGGCAATATATTGGGAAATAAAGGTTTTTTATTACTGCATTACCGGTTCCGGTGGCTCTGTCGCGACAACAGCCTGTCGGGGGGTGTCTATAGATCCTGAAGGACTTGTCCCGGCGCCCCAAAATGTACCCCCAAACCCCACAGACTACAGCTCCCAGCGTGCCCCGCGTGGCGGGAAACCCCTCTCCTCACGAAAAAAGGCGGGAAACCTCCCCTCACGGTTCCCGCCTGGTAAGAAACGGTGGGAAACCCCCTCACCACACAGGAAAAAGAGCAGGAACACCTCTCCTCCGCTCACGGAAAAATGGCCGGAAAGCCCCCTCCCCTCACCATTCCCGCCTGGTGAGAAAAGGTGGGAAATCCTCTCCCCTCATGGAAAAATGAAGGGAAACCCTCCCCCCTCTCCTCATGGAAAAGGGCGGGAAACTCCCCGTCCCCTCACCGAAAAAGGGAGGAACCCCCTCCACCCCTCACGGCTCCTGCGTCGCACAGCAAAAAAGGGGCGCAGAAATCCCCCCTCCCCTCAAAGAAAAAGGCGGGAAACCCACACGCAATTCCCGCCCCGCGCATGCGCGGTGCGAAAAGGAGCCCCCCCCCCCACCTCACCTCGCGCCCTCCCCTCACGCTTCCCGCCAGGCGCACGCGCATTACACCCGCCGCCCGCCTCAGCCGCCGCCGCCGCCGCTCCGCCCTCACCGCTCCCGCCGCGTCCGTTCCTCCTTCCTCCTGCGTTTCCTCCGCGGTCCTTCCCGGGAGCGTTCCGGTACCGCGGCGAGCGGGAGGCAGCAGCGAGGGCGAGGGGGGAGGTTGTAAGGGGGAGGGGGGGAAATCGCGCGCGCCGGGGTGGGCGGGGCTGCGCGTGCGCCGGCCGCGCGCCAGGGGCGGGAACGCCAGGACAGCGCATGCGCAGTGGCTCAGTGAGGGTTTGTAGGGAGGGTTTAAATGTAGGACCTATAAAAATGACACGACCTAAATTGATGTGATTTAAAGGCTTTGTAGAGGTGTGAACAGGCCGTGGGGACCCCCCATAACCCGTGGGTGTGGGTTGGAGCCACAGGATCTCCCTGGGACCCCCCTGTGTGTCCCCCCCCCCATATAAACAGTGGTTTGTTTACAGTAGGACCTACAAATAAACCATCGAACCTATAAATAGATAGTGGGGCACACAAATAAACAACTCTGTGGAGGTTACAACATCACAAGTGGTGCGCGGGGTGCCCCCCCGAGCCCTGGGTGTGGGTTGGGGGCTGTGGTGGGTGCCCCCCACGTGAGCAGGGCTTGTTGCCAGCAGGCCGTGCGGGGTCGCCATGGGCCGCTCCTCCAAGGACAAGCGCGACATTTACTACAGGCTGGCCAAGGAGGGCGGCTGGAGAGCCCGCAGCGCCTTCAAACTGCTGCAGCTCGACCAGCGCTTCCAGCTCTTCCAGGGTACTGGGGGCACTGGCAGGGACTGGGAGCACTGGGGGCAGTGCTGGGGGAGGCACTGGGAGTGCTGGGGGTGACTGCGAGCACTGGGGTAATTGGGAGCACGGGGGGCCCAGAGGTCTGGGAGCACTGGTGTAACTGGGAGCACTGAGGGCCCAGAGGTCTGGGAGCACTGGTGTAACTGGGAGCACTGGGGGCCCAGGAGCACTGGAGTGACTGGGAGCACTTGGGCCCAGGAGCACTGGGGTAACTGGGAGCACTAGGGGCCCAGAGGTCTGGAAGCACTGGGGTAACTGGGAGCACTGGGGGCCCAGAGGTCTGGAAGCACTGAGGTAACTGGGAGCACTGGTGTAACTGGGAGCACTGGGGTAACTGGGAGCACTGGTGTAACTGGGAGCACTGGGGCCCAGGGGTCCGTCGGGCTGTGGATCTTTGTGCCGCCCCTGGGAGCTGGAGCCAAGTGCTGAGTCGACATCTCAGGTGGGACTGGGGGCACTGGGTGGACTGGGGGGACTGGAGTCCCAGTCTGGGGACTGGAGGGACTGGGGGGAACTGGGGTTCCCGGTTGGGGGCTGGAGGGACTGAGAGTCCTGCACTGGAGGGTCTTGGGGTGCCGGTTTGGGGGGGTCATAGGCTGGGGACTGGGAGGACTGGGGGTCTCAGCTGGGGAGACTGGGAATGCTGGTCTGGGGTCTGACTGAACTGGCAGTGCCCATTTGGTGAACTGGGAGGACTGGGAACCCCAGTTTGGGAGTGGGGGGGCTCAGGGAGGGTTGTTTGGGGGTCCCAGGGGTGCAGTCTGGGGGAGGGGTCGATGTCCTGATGTCCCCCCAGGGGTTCCCTGAGGGCCCGGGGGGGCACTGGGGGTCTGGGGGGGCCAGGGGGGAGTCGGCCCCTCCTGACGCCCCCCCAGGGGCTCCGAGGGGTCCCCAGCACAGGTGGTGGCCGTGGATCTCCAGGCCATGGCGCCGCTCCCGGGGGTGCTGCAGATCCAGGGGGACATCACCAAGGTGGGGACCCCCCCCAAAACCCCCCAAAGCCTCCATGGCCCCCCAAGCCCCCCCAAAGGCCCTGTCCTGGGGGGCTGCAGGTCCAGGGGGACATCACCAAGGTGGGGACCCCCCCCTACCCCCACGGACTCTGCCTAAACCTGAAGCTCCCTGGGGCACCCCCAGATTCCCTGGGCTCCCCTCAAGCTCCATATTCTCCCCCCGTGGAACCCCCAAACCTCATTTTCCCTCCCCCTGGGCCCCCCTGACCCCAAATCCCTCCCCCAGGCCCCTTTCCTACCCCCAGACCCCAAATCACCTCGCAGATACCCCCCAACCCCATTTTTCTCCCCCCACCCAGAACACCCCTGATCCCCATTTCCCACCCTGACCCTCTTCCCCTCCCCAGGGCCCCCCCAGCCCCAGGACCCCCAGCCCCAAATTCTTCCCCCCAGGGGCTCCCTCAGATGCCGTTTTCCCTCCCCAAGGTACCCCCAGACCCCCAAATTCCACCCCCAAACCCCATTTCCCCCTTCTCCCCCCAGGCCTCCACAGCCCAGGAGATCCAGCGCCACTTCGAGGGGCACCCGGCTGACCTGGTGGTCTGTGACGGGGCCCCTGACGGTGAGTTTGGGGGGGCTGGAGCCTGGGGGGGCACCTGAGCCCCCCGAACCCCCCTGAGCCCCAAATTTCCCCACAGTGACGGGGCTGCACGACCTGGACGAGTACATCCAGGCTCAGCTGCTGCTGGCAGTAAGTGGGGTTAACCCCCCCTGACTCCCCCCACAACCTCCTGGGGACCCCCAAAGCCCTGAGGGAACATCAAACCCCCCCCCCCGACTCCCCCCACAACCTCCTGGGGACCCCCAAAGCCCTGAGGGAACATCAAACCCCCCCAACTCCCCCAAATCCCTCTTTTGGGGGGTCTCCCCTCCTCTAGGCGCTGAACATCACCACCCACGTCTTGAAGAAAGGTGGCACCTTCGTGGCTAAGGTGAGTCCGTGAGGGGATTCCCCCAAAATGAGGGGGGTCTGGGGCTCCCCCGACCCCAAAAATGGGGTCCTAACGCCCCTGCCCCCCCAGATTTTCCGGGGCAAGGACGTGACCCTGCTCTACTCCCAATTGCGCCTCTTCTTCCCTGACGTCACCTGCGCCAAACCCCGCAGCAGCCGCAACTCCAGCATCGGTGAGACCCCTCCCCAAAAACTGGGGACCCCCCTCAGCTTTGGGGAGACCCTCCTGAGTTTGGAGGACCCCCCCAATCCCCACTTTTTGCAGAGGCTTTCGTTGTGTGCCGTGGCTACAGCCCCCCCGAGGGCTTCGTGCCCACCATGGACAATCCCCTGCTTGACCCCGACGCGGGTAAGGGGCCCTGGGGGGGCTGGGGGGTCTCCGGGGCAGTTGGGGGTCTCTGAGGGCTATTGGGGGGTCACTGGGGGCATTTCCAGGGGTCCCTGCAGGAATTTTGAGGGTACCTGGCAGGATTTTGGGGTGTCTGGGGGTCATTAGGATGTCTCTGGGAGGGATTTTGGGGTCCGTGGAGACCACTGGGAGGTCTCTGGGGACATTTTGAGGGGTTCCTAAGGGGTTTCGGGTTCTCTGGGGGTCTCTGAGAGGATTTTGGAGTCTCTGGGAATCATTGGGAGGCCCTTTGGAGCGTTTTGTGGGGTCCCTGGAAGGATTTGGGGGTCTCTGAGGGCTATTGGGGGGTGTCCCTGGGGAAATTCGGGGGGGTTGGGACCCGTGAGGATTTGGGGTGCCCCCCCAGCCCCCTAATTCCACCCCCCAGGCCTGGCCCTGTCCCAGCTCTCGGGTCCCTCCCGTGTCATTGTCCCCTTTGTGGCCTGCGGGGATCTGAGCGCCTACGACCCTGACCGCACCTACCCCCTGCAGGTACTGGGGGCACTGGGAGCACTGGGAGGGACTGGGGGAGCCCCTAGAGCTGACTAGGAGGGACTGGGAGAGACTGAGGGAGCCCCTGGAGCTGACTGGGATGGACTGGGAGGGACTGGGGGAGGCCTTGGAGCTGATCAGGATGGACTGGGAGGAACTGGGGTCAGTTTTTGCCTGGTGCTTGTGGGTATGGGGCAGCACTGGGAAGGCACGGGGACATACCGGGAGGGCAGTGGGGTCCTGGTGGAATTCCCTACTTACTTTTGGTGGGTTCAGGGGGGCACTGAGCCATACTGGGAGGCACTGGGCTCTACCAGGAAGGACTGGGCTATACTGGGAGCCCCTCTCCCCACAGCTGGACCCAGCCAGGCCCTACACCTACGTGCCCCCCCCCGCCCCGCCCATCGCCCCCCCCCTATGCCCAGGCCTGTCGGCTGCGCCGGGGGGGGGGCCGGGGACCCCCGCAGGGGGAGGAGGGGGAGGAGCCGGAGCTGCGGGACCCCGGCGTGGGGACCCCGCTGGGTGTGCAAGGAGCCCCCCGGGAGGAGCCGAGGGCGCGAGGAGCCGCCTGCGAGGGGGAAGGAGCCGAGGGGGAAGGAGCCGAGGGGGAAGGAGCCGCCTGCGAGGAGCTGCACCAGCTCAGTCTCTTGGACTGAAAACTCCTGCAAGGACCCTCGGGGTGCGCTGAGCCCCCCATGGGTGTGCACGGACCCTCAGGGGGTGTGCACGGACTCTCGGGGTGTCCTGAGCCCCCCACAGGTGTGCACGGACCCTCGGAGGGTGTTTGAGGACCCCCGGGCTGCACTGAGCCCCCCGAGGGTGTGCGAGGCCCAGCCCTGCTGTGATGCAGCCCCCGGACCCTCCCCCTGCACACAGGTGTGCGACACCCCAATAAAACCCCCAACAACCCATTCCACGCCCTGGGGGCTGCGGGGCTTTATTGCAACAAAAGGAGGGGTGTCCAGGGGGGCTTGGGGGGACCTCCTGGCCTTGGGGGGCCCCTTGGGGTTTCTGAAAGGTCCTGGAAGTTGGGGAGGGGTTTGAGGGGATCCTGGGGGATTTGGCGCACCCCTGGGTTTTTGGGGGTTCTATGGAGGTTGGGGATGGTTTGGGGGGGATGTGGGGGTGGTTTGGGGCGTGGCTTGGAGGGGGATTTGAGAGGATCCCCTTGGGCTCTGGGGGTCCTGGGAGGCTTGGGGGAACCGCTGAGGTTTGGGGGTGGCTCCCGGGGATTTGTGGGACCCCTTGATGTTTGGCAGGGTTGAAACGTTCCCTGGGGTTTGAGGGAATCCCCTCAGGCTTGGGGGATCCTGGGGGAACCCCTGGGGTTTGGGGGTTCCTGGAGGAGATGGGGACATTTTGGGGGGGTCCTGTGTTTCGGGGCTCAGTCCTTGCCGCGCGAGGCCTCGGCGTTGGCACGGAGCACGGCCCCGGGGCTGGGGTACGGCCGCTGCTGGAACAGGGGCCCGGCCGCCGTCGTGTCCGCTCCGGTCTTGGCCTCGTTGCGTTTGGGCAGCCCCGTGGACCACGTCCCCCTGCCGTGACAGCACGAGGGGGGTCACTGAGGGTCCCCCAAAACTCGGGGCACCCCGATAACCCCCAGCCTTTCTCCCCTCCCATACCGGGGCGCGTCCGAGTAAGCGCTGGGGTCCATGGGGTCCAGCTCCTCGTCCTTGCGGCCGCCTGGGGGGGGGACAGGGGGGTCAGCGCAGCCCTGCTTTGGGGTGTGGCAACCCCTGGAATGCTCAGAGCCCCCAAAATCCTGGGGGACCCCCCACCCACCTTTCTTGCTCTTGGGGTACGGCGCCAGCTCCTCGCGCCGGTGGAAGCGGCGCTCCCGCGGCGGCTCCTCCTTCTCGTGGCCCCTCTCGGGGGGTTCCTCAGGCTCTGGGGGGGCACCCAGGGTTTAGGGAGGGGCAGAGGCCCCAAATCCCCCCTCAGGGTTTTGGGGCCCCCTCCTAGACTCACCCGGGTTACCCTTGAGCCTCTTGGCGGGTTTGGTGATGACGGAGTTGGGGTCGTTGGGGGACAGCCACGACACCAGGTCAGTCTCCACGTTCCAGTAGTAGGGCAGCCCGCTATGGGGAGGAGCAGGGGGCTGGGGGGGCCATAAGGACCCTGGGAGGGGCCCTACAGCCCCTATAGACCCCAGAGAGAGGCCCTATAGAGCCTGGGGTGGAGTTGCACAGTCCCTACAGGGAATGAGAGGGACCCTACAACCCCTACAGACCCCAGGCAGGGCCCTTCGAGACCCTGGGGAGGGTTCCTACAGATCCTAGAGACCCCAGAGAGGGTCCCTATAGCCCCCATAGTGCCTGACAAACACCTCCATACGCTCTGCAGCAGCTGCCAAGGGTCCCTATAGACCCTGAACGTGTAACCCTACGCTTGCAGCAGCTGGAGAGGCTGTGCACAGCCCCCAGACACCTGGAGAGAGACCCGACAGCACCCGGGAAAGGCACGTGGAGAATCCCCACAGCCCCGTAACGCCTGAGCAGGGGCCCTACAGGCACCGGAGAGGGTGGACAGCACCAGAGAGGGTGGACACCACCAGGGAGGCTGGACAGCACCTGTGCCGTCCCTACAGCCCTGAACAAGGTCCCAAAAGCGGCCTTACAGGGGAGTCTCTCCAGCCCTACAGCGGCTGCAAAGGGTCTCTGCAGCGCGTGGGGGGGTCCCTGCAGCCCCTGTAACACCGAGGGGGGGTCCCAGCAGGAGGTGGGAGGGGTCTCACCAGGTGGGGTCGATGACTTTGTACCAGGGTGGGATCAGCCCCTCGAGCCTCGAGGCCTCGTAATCCACGTGGGCGTCGTCGTAATCCTCAGCGATGATCTCCTCCTCGGGCTCTGGGCAGGGCCATCAGCCTGGTCCCGCCAACAGCCACAGCCACTGCCCACAGCCACTGCCCACAGCCCACTGCCACTGCCCAAACCCACTGCCCACAGCCACTGCCCCAACACTGCCCACAGCCACTGCCCCAACACTGCCCACAGCTGCACCCACTGCCCACACCCACTGCCCACAGCCACTGCCACTGCCCAAACCCACTGCCCACAGCCACTGCCACTGCCCACAGCCACTGCCACCACCCACTGCCACACCCCCAACACTGCCCACAGCCCACAGCCACTGCCCACAGCCCACTGCCACAGCCACTGCCCACAGCCACTGCCCCAACACTGCCCACAGCTGCACCCACTGCCCACAGCCACTGCCCACAGCCACTGCCACTGCCCACAGCCACAGCCCACAGCCACAGCCACTGCCCACAGCCACTGCCCACAGCCACCACTCACTGCCACACCCCCAACACTGCCCACAGCCACAGCCACACCCACAGCCCCAACACTGCCCACAGCCACTGCCCACTGCCACTGCCCACAGCCACAACCACTGCTCACTGCCACACCCACTGCCCACTGCCACACCCACTGCCCCAACACTGCCCAAACCCACTGCCCACAGCCACACCCACTGCCCACAGCCACAGCTCCAACACTGCCCAAACCCACAGCCACTGCCCACAGCCACTGCCCACAGCCCACAGCCACTGCCCATACCCACTGCCCACTGCCACAGCCGCAGCCACTGCCCCAACACTGCCCACAGCCCCAACACGGCCCAAACCCACTGCCCACACCCACTGCCCACAGCCACACCCACTGCCCACTGCCACACCCACTGCCCCAACACTGCCCACAGCCACACCCACTGCCCCAACACTACCCACAGCCACACTCACTGCCCACTGCCCACAGCCACAGTCCATAACCCCACCTGCTGCCTCTAACCCCGCCCACAGCCGCACCCACCGCCCCAGCCACGCCTTTGCAGTGATCTGGGGTGGGGCCGACATGGGAGCCTCACCCACCCCACAGCCCCACCCACAGCCCAGAGTCCCGCCCCCAAAGCCCCCAGCCCCGCCCCCAAAGCCCCCAGCCCCGGGCCGTTCTCACCGGGCTCCACGTGCTTGAGCAGCCCCCGCTTGGCCAGGCGGGACTGGAGGGCCACGGGCAGCGGCATCGCCCCGGCGGGGCCACGGGGCAGTGCCGGGACACTCGGGGAACCTCCCGGCACCCTGCCGACGGGACACAGGAGGGGGGGGATCAGTCCCTGGAAACCCGGGAGACCCCCGAGAGCTCGGATCCCCACCGGGACAGCCCCGGAACCTGCTGAGAACCCACGGAATCCCCCAGAACCTGCTGGTGACCCCGGAGACCGGCGGGACCGGGGGAACTCCCACCCGGGGACACCCCCGGAGGCGAGAGAACAGCCCGGGAACCAGCGGGGTCTGTCCGGAATCCTCCCGCACACGGCAGAACCCCCGGTAACCCCAGAGATCCCGGCACCCCCGGTAACCCCGGCACCCCCGGTAATCCCACAACACTCCCGACATTCTTTAGAACCCCGGAGCACCCCAGGAACAGCCCTGGAAACGCCGGAGGCCCCTGAAAGACCCCCCTGGAGCCCCGGATCCCTCCCAGTAACCCCAGTAAGGGCCCTGTTACCCCGGTTCCCTCTCAGTAACCCCAGTAAGGGCCCCGTTACCCCAGTTCCCTCCCAGTAACCCCAATAAGGGCCCCGTTACCCCCAGGCCCTCCCAGTAACCCCAGTAAGGGCCCGGATCCATCCCAGTAACCCCAGTAAGGCCCCGTTACCCCCGATCCCTCCCAGTAACCCCAGTAAGGCCCCGTTACCCCGGATCCCTCCCAATAACCCCAGTAAGGGCCCGGATCCCTCCCAGTAACCCCAGTAAGGCCCCGTTACCCCCAGTCCCTCCCAGTAACCCCAGTAAGGGCCCCTCACCCCGGATCCCCCCGGAAGCCGCTGGCGGCCCCGGCCCTGCTCACGTGACCGCGCTGCCCCCTTGGCCCCGCCCCCGTTGCCCCGGCAACCGCGCTGCCCGACCCGCCGCCGCTCTGCCGGTCACGTGATCCTACCATGACCAATCAGCCGCCAGAATGCCGCAGGCGCTCAGCCAATCAGCGCGCGGTAACGCGGCAGGCGGAGCGCGTGGCCCCTGTGGGCGCCGCCATGTTGGGGGGGCGGGCGGGCACCGCGGTGTTTTTGTAGGGTCGCCTTTAAAGATGGGGGGCACCGGGGCCGGCGGCGCCTGACAGGGGCTCCACGGCCTCCCCAGTGTTTATGTCGGTGTGCAGCCTGCAGTGTTTACACGGGGCCGGCTCCCAGCTGTCCCCAGTGTTTCTGTGGTGTTTCCAGCTCAGCCGCCTCTGTTTCCGTAGGGCCCCCCCATGTCCCGGGGCTTCAGTGACACTGGTGGCCAAACTGGGGCACCGCCCCTTTATTAAAGCTTTGCCCGCGGGGTCAAAGGTCACCATGCAGAGGTCAGGGGGTCCCTGAGGCAGTCATGGGGTCAAAGTGCAAAGGTCACACCCATGAGGGAGGGAGGTCAGAGGTCAAAAGTGCTCAGCAAGGGGCAGAAGTCAAAGGTCAACAAATGCCGGAGTGGGGTCAAAGGGCAAAAGTCAGCACCGAAGTCCCCATGGGAGATCAGAGGTCAAAGGTCACCAACAGGAGGTCACCAGGAGGTCCCTGAGGTTGGAGGCCACCAAGAGAGATCAAAGGCCCCAGCAGAGGTCAGAGGTCAGCAGCAGGTCACAGAGAGGTCAGCAGGGGAGGGCAGGGGCTGCCAGGTGGTCACAGAGGGGTCAGCGGCTCCTGGCAGAGGTCAGAGGTCACGGCGGGGGCGGGGTCAGGCCAGGCGGCAGCCGCGGGAGCGGGGGCGGGGCCGGGGGGGCCGCGGAGGGTCCGGGGGGGCGCCGGGGGGGCGGAGCTGTGGGGGGAGGGGGATGGGCTCCCCCAGGAACAGCCCCTCCCAGGAGGATGAGGAGGAGGAGGATGAGGAGGACGAAGACGAAGGCCAGCGGGGGCGGCCCCTCCCCCGCCGCACCCCCGGCCCCGGGGGCGCAGCCCTGGGGGGGGAGGGGCACGGCCCGGGGGGGGGAGGGGCATCACGGGAGGTGACACAGGGAGGGGAAGGGCCACGGGGGGCGGGGGGAGGGGAGACGGCGGGGGCAGGGGGGGAGGGGCGGGGGGCGGCCCCCAATTCCGGCATCGAGTGGCGATGGGGGCCCCCCCGGCGGAACCGGGGCTGCGAGCCTGCAGGGGAGGGGCCCAGTTAACCCCCCCAGTGTCCCCAGTGAACCTCCCACCGCCTCCCCCAGTGCTCCCAGTAACCCCCCCCCCGTCTCTCCCAGTTCCCCCAGCACCTCCCAGTGCCCCCCCAATGCCTCCCAGTGCCTCCCAAGACCCTCCCAGCAACTCCCAGTAACCCCCAGCTCCTCCCAGGCCACCCCACACCCCCCCAACCTCCCCCAGTGTCCTCCAAGCCCCTCCCAGTACCCACCACAGCCCCCCCAGACCCTCCCACTCCTCCCAGTGCCCCCCAGGATCTCCCCACTGCCCTTCCCGGTGCCCCCCCCTCACCTGCCGGGGGTCCCCCGCCCCAGGAGCGCCGCTGGGGGGCGCTGCGGGGGGTCTGGGGGGGCCCCTGAGCGCAGCGGGGGGAGCAGAAGATTTGCCCCCCCCGGGGCAGGAAGGGGCGGCCCAGCAGGGGGCGCCCGCAGGGGGCGCAGCGGAAGCAGCCGGGGAGGGGGTGCCAGTGCTGCCCCCTGTGGGTGACGTGGGGCGCCTGCAGGTCTGGGGACAGTGGGGACAGTGAGGGACAATGGGGGACAGTGGGGGATGGGAGGTGCCAGTGCTGCCCCCTGTGGGTGACGTGGGGCGCCTGCAGGTCTGGGGAGGGGGGAGAGAGGGGATTGGGGGGGGGCTGTGACCTTAAGTGGGGGGCTGGGATCTCTCTGGGACCCTTTGGAAACCCCTCGAGGATCCCCCCAACCCCCCTGGAACCCCTTGGAGACCACTTGGACACCCCTTGAGGTCCCCTGACTCCCCTCAGCATCTTCTAAGCAGCACCAGGACCCCCCTGAACCCCCCCGGGACCTCCTTGGGGACCTCCTGAACCCCCTGGGACCCCCTCCTGAACCCCCCAAGCCCCCCTGGGGATCCCCCAACCCCCCCAGCCCGTGTCCCCCCCTCACCGATGGGGTCCCCGCAGGTGTCGCACAGGTGGGCACCGCGGGCGCGGCAGGGGGGGCACAGGGGCTGCCCCCCCCCGGGCAGGTTCTGGGGGTCCAGGGGCCCCTCGCACTCGAGGCAGCGCAGGTGCCGCAGGTGCCACCGGCGCCCCCCGGCCTCGGCCCAGCGCCCCCCGAAAATCAGCTGGGGGGCACAAAGGGGGGGGGATCAGCACCCAAAGAACCCCCACAGCACCCCTGGGTGCCCCCCAGCCCCATAAATGTCCCATAAACCCACAAGTGACCCATGACTGCCCCCCCAGCCTTGGCCCAGCACCCCCTGAAAATCAGCTGGGGGGCACAAAGGGGGGGGGGGTGTTGGGGGCATACCCAGCCCCCAAAAACCCCCAGGCCCCTCAGCCCCACCAACCACCCCATAACTGTCCATAGCACCCCACAACCACACAGAGCACCCCATAACCACACTCAGCACCCCCATCACCACCCCAAAACCGCACCCCAGCACCCCATATCCACCCCAGAACCACCCATAGCACCCCATATCCACCCCAGAACCACACTCAACACCCCTTACCCCCCCAGAACCACCCATAGCACCCCATATCCACCGCAGAACCGCCCCAGAACCACTGTGTAGGTGCCCCCCTCACCTCGTCACAGCCCGGGCAGCGGTGCCTGAGGGTGTCCCCGTGGTGTCTCCCGCAGAGCAGCCGCCCCCCGGCCCCGCCGGGGCAGAAGTACACGAGGTCCACGAGGGGCTGGTGGCACTGGTGGCACTGGAAGCACTGGGGGTGCCAGCACAGCCCCAGCCCCGCCCGCGCCGCAAACACCGCCAGGGCCCCCCCCCGCACCGGGCCCCCACACTGGGGAGGGGAAACATTTGGGTCAGGGGGGTGCCCCAGCCTTGGGGGACCCCCGAGGGTTTGGGGGCTCAAACCCCCCTGGTTTTAGGCTCCTACCCTGATTTTGGGGTCCCTCGCCCCGATTTTTAAGCTCCCCTTCCCTCTTTTTGAGCACCCATCCCCCCTCAAATATTCATGTCCCCACTCCCAGTTTTTGGGGTTCCCTCCCTCATTCCGGGGCTTCCCACCCCCCATGTTTGGGGTTTCTCACACATTTTGGGGGCTCCACATGATGTTTTTGGGGTCCCTCACCCCAGAAGTTTAGGTTCCACTTCCCTGTTTTTGGGCTCCCCCAACATATCCAGGCCTCCACTCCTATTTCTGGGTTCCCCACTCCCCGTTTTTCAGGTTCCTGACTCATTTTGGGGCTTCCCACCCCCATTTTTAGGGTTTCTCCACCTATTTTGGGTGGACAAACCCTAAACAACTTTTATTTGGGGTCCCTCATTTTTGGCAACCCTCACCCCTATTTTAAAGTTTCCCTTCCCTGTTTTTGGGGCCCCCCAAAATCTCCAGGTCCCCGCTCCTCTTTTTTGCCTTGCCTCCCCAAATTCTCTGGGGTTCCCCCTCATTTTCTGGGGTCCTCTCGCAATATTTTTGGGGTTCTCTCCCAATATTTTTGGGGTCCCACCCCCATTATTCCCAGCCCTCCCCAATACTTTGCCTCCCCCTCTTTTGGGTGCCCATTTTTGGGGTGCCCCCACCTGCTGGCAAACGGCACCGGCGCTGGTGAGGGGGAGGGGTCGGACACTCCCTTGGCCCAAATTTTCCCGTTTCCGGCGTTGGGCAAAAAGTTTCAATTCCCGACGTTCGGCCTCGTCCAGGTCGTGGCAAAACTGGGGCTAGGGAGGGTCGGAATTGGGGGAGTGAACCTCAAAACACCTCAAAAATCCCCCAAATAATACCTCAAAACTACCTAGAAACACCAAAACAGCCCAAAACCAACCCAAAAATGCCCTCAAATAACCCAAATCCACCTCAAAATAAGCTAGAAACATAGTAAAACACCTCAAAATGACTCTGAACTAACCCAATTGCCCCAAAACACCCCAAATACTCCTAAAACACCCCAAAACTGCTTCATACATCCAAAAATGCTCCAAATACATCAAAACTGCCTTAAAACAACTGAAAAATGGGCCCAACCATTTCAAAATGCTTCCAAATTCCACAAAACTGCCCCAGGAAGAGCTCCCAGAACCCCCTTGGATGCCCCCAGCCGCCCCCCAGAATCCCCCCAAGCCCCCCAAAGCCTCCCCCGCCCCTCAGGACTCCCCCTCAGTGCCCCCAGAGCTCCTCTAACCCCCCTCGGGCCCCCCTCACCTCCAGGTCATGCGGGGGCAGCTGCCGGAGCAGCTCCCGCAGCCGGTGCCGCTCCCCGGGGCTGCGGAGCCGCGGCACCAACGGCGGCGGCAGCAGCGAGAAGTACTGGGAGACCTGCAGGGCGGGGCTTAGCGGGGCGGGGCTTAAGGAGGTGGGGTTTAGCAGGGCGGGGCTTAGCGGGGAGGGGTGCAAGGGGCGGGGCTTAGCGGGGAGGGGCTTAAGGGGCGGGGTTTAGTGGGGCGGGGCTTAGCAGGGTCAGGAACACAGCCGTGGCTTAGCAGGGCAGGGTGCAAAGGGTGTGGCCTCACTGGGGCAGGAGGGAGAAGTTCTGGGACACCTGTGGGGTGGGGTTTAGTGGGGTGGGGCGTGAGGGGTGGGACGCGAGGGGCGCAGCTTAGCGGGGCGGGGCTTAGCGGGGCAGGGCACAAGGGGTGGGGCACGAGGGACGGGTCTTAGCAGGGTTGGGCACGGGGCTGTGGCTTAGTGGGGCAGGGTGCAAAGGGCGTGGTCTCACTGGGGCAGCAGGGAGAAGTTCTGGGACACCTGTGGGGTGAGGTTTAGCAGGGATGGGCACAAGGGACAGAGCTTAATGGGGTGGGGCTTATCAGGGTGGGGCTTAGTGGGGCGGGGCATGAGCAGCAGGGCACGAGGGGTGGGGCTTAGCGGGGCGGGGCTTAGCGGGGCGGGGCTTAGCGGGGTGGGGCGCAGGGGCGTGGCTTAGGAGGCAGGGTGCAAAGGGCGTGGCCTCACTGGGGCAGGAGGGAGTTCTGGGACACCTGCAGGGTGGGGCTTTGTGGGGCGGGGCATGAGGGGTGGGGTGAGAGGGGCGTGGGATTAGCGGGGTGGGGCATGAGGAGCAGCGCACGAGAGGCGGGACTTAGCAGGGCTGGGTGCGATGGGCGGGGCTTAGTGGGGCAGGGTGTGGGGTGGGGCTTAGCAAGCTGGGGTATGAGGGGCATGGCTTAGCAGGGTGGGGCATGGGGGCGTGGCTTAGGAGGCAAGGTGCAAAGGGCGTGGCCTCACTGGGGAAGGAGGCAGTTCTGGGACACCTGCAGGGCGGGGCTTAGCAGAGTGGGGCACAAGGGGCGTGGCCTCAGTGGGGCAGGTGGGAGAAGTACGGGGACACCTGAGGAAGGGGCGGGGCTTATCGGGGTGTGGCCCAATGGGCAGGGTTTGACGGGGGCAGGTGTGAGAAGCACAGGGTCACCTGCGGGAAAAGGGGCGGGGATTCAGTGGGCGTGACTGGAATAGTGGGGTCTGATTGGATGGGGCCTCGCTGGGGGCGTGGCCTCACTGTGGGGTGGGGCAGGTGACAAAATCCAGCAGCACCTGCACAGGGGGATGGGGGAGGGGCTCAACCAATGGGTGGGGCCTGGAGGAGGGTGTGGCCCATAAGAGGGTGGGGCTTGGATGGGGCAGAGCCTCACTGGGGGTGGGGCTGCACTGGGGCAGGTGCGAGAATCACACCTGAGGGGAGGGGCAGGGAAAGGGGGCGGGGCCTCAATGGGGTGGGGCCTGCTGGGGCAGCTGGGAGGAGTCACTTGCAGGTGGGCGGGGCTTCGGGAGGGGGCGAGGCTTGTTTGCATGGGCGTGGCCTGGAGCAGGGCCAGGGCTTGGCTTGGGGCAAGGGGGGACTTTCCCCAGTGGGCGAGGCCTGTACGGGATTGGGGCACCCCAGGAGGGGTTTGGGGGCCCTTGCAGGGGACAGGGCTCTATGGGGGGACAGAGGCACCCCTGGGGGGTCCCCTAAAGCCATGGGGTCTGGGGGGGCCTTTGGGCTCTCACAGCTCTGCAGGGCGGGTTCAGCTGGGGGGTTTGGGGGGAGACCCCTGTGCTGGGGCCTCAGGGGTACACGGGGGGCCCGGGGGGGTCAGAATTCTGTGCTGTAGGGGGGCTGTAGGCAGGGGCGAGGCCTTCAGGCCTTCATCACTTGGGGGGCTTCTGGGGGGCTCCAGGGGGGCTTGAGGAGTCTGGGATTACCTGGTCAGGGCTGAGGCCGGGAGGGGCCCAGGCGAACTCCTCAGCGGAACACCCCGAATCCTCGGAGCCGGGAGGCGGATGGGATTCGGGGAGCAGCCGGGCCAGGACCCTCTGTAGGGTCGGGGGGACCCCCCCTCCAACGTGCTCCCCCCGAGGGCACTTGCAGTGCTGGCAGATCTTCCTGGGGGGGGGGGGGACAGGGGGGCTCTGGTGAGGGGGGGACACCCCAAAGTCCCCTTTCCAGTCCCCCCATCCCAGCCTCACCTCCATGGGTGCTCCTGGAAGCCGGGACAGAGTTCCTGGCACGCCCGGCATGGCCGGCCTCGGTCAGGGTCCTCGGCCTGGGGGGGCAGGAACGGGGTCAGGGGGGGTCACACCCCAAAAACAGGGTCGGGGGACTGGAGGGGCACTGAAAAGGACACGGGGTGCTGGGGGCAACACCCCAAAAAGGGGATGCTGGAAGCTGGGGGGGCAACATCCCAAAAATCGGGTCTGGGGGGCATCAAAATGGGGTGGGGGGGGGATGGGGAAGCACCAAAAGGAGTCGGGGGAAACACCAAAAACGGGGTCAGGGATGGCTGGGGGGGGAACCTCCCAGAAATGGGGTCGAGGGGGCACAGGGTGTAGGGTCGCACCCCAAAATCGGGATTGGAAGGTTGAGGGATCCCAGGGGCCGGAGGTGCAACCACCACAAACGGGGGCGGGCGTGCTGGGGGGGGGATTCACCCCCTAAGCCCCCTCCCGCCCCGCAGCCCCCCACCGCAGGGCCCCCCAACCTATATACCCCTACAGCCCCCCATAACCCCCCACAGCCCCTTTCCTTGAGCCCCCTTCGAGACTCCCCCAGCCACAGACCCCCCCCACACCCCAGGGACCCCTGCCCCCCACACCTGCCCTACAACCCCCCCAAACCCCCTTCCGCGCCCTAAGGCCCGCCCCCTCAGTGCCCACCCTTCCAGCCCCCCCCGCCCCCAGACCCCACCAAAACCCCAAAGCGCCCCCAAAGCCCCCCGGGCCCCCGAATTCGCCCCCGCCCCTCACGTCTCGCTCCGATCGCCGCCGCCGGGACCCCCGGGTGAACATGGCGGGCACTGGCCACGCCCCGGACACGCCCCCACCAAGGAGGCCACGCCCCCCACGCGGGCGGGCGGCCCCGCCCCCCGGCCCCGCCCAGACCCCCCGGGGCCGCGGCCCCTCGCAGTCCCGCCCTTTGTGTTGCCCGGCAACCGCCAAGCCCCGCCCCAACGCCGCTGGCCCCGCCCACCCGCCTGGCCCCGCCCCTCGCTCAAAGCCGGGGTTCTCTGGGGGTGGGGGGCTCAGGGGGGTTCGGGGGGCTCAGAGGTTTTATGGGATTTGGGGGTCTCAGAGGTGTTGGGGGTCTCAGGGGTTTTGGGAGGGTTTGGGGGGCTCGGAGATTGGGGGATTTTGGGGGCGTGCAGGGGAGTTGGGAGGAGCCGTGGGCGGAGCCTCAGCGCGCTAAGCCCCGCCCCCCGGGGCTTATCGGATTGGGGGGGCCCCGTTTTGGGGGGGCCTCAGTGCTCGTTGTTCGTCCTCAGTGCGGGACAACAGGTGAGGGGGGCGGGGGGTCGCGGGGGGTTTCAGGGCGCTTGGAGGGGCTGGGGAGCCCCAAGTGGGTCTGGGGGTGGGTCCCATAGGGGTCCCGGCTCCTCTGGGGGGGGATTTTGGGGGGCTGGAGACCCCCAAATGTGGGGAGGAGGCATCTGTGGGGGTCCCAGATGCCTGGATCACACCGAGTGCGGAGTTTTGGGGGACCGGGACCCCTGAGCGGGTGCGGGAGGTCTATGGGAGTCCCGGACTCTCCCCTTGAGAGGCCCCAGGAATTTGGGGGTCCCAATTCCCCCTCGCACCCGCAGAACCGCTGGGGGGGCTCAGCACCCCCAAACCCCCACTCGAACACCCCAACCCCTCCCCAGAGACCCCCATCAACCCCAAACCCCACTCAGAATCCCCCAACACCCCAAAAACTCCCCCAAAAATTGCTGGACGGGGGAGAAAAGGGGAATTTGGGGGTTCCTGCACCCCCCAAAACCCACACGACCCCCCAAAATTCTCTCAGAAGGCCCCAACATCCCCGAACCCCCAAACATCGCAGGGGGGTGGGAGAAAGAGGAATTGGGGAGTCCTGCGCTCCCAAATTCCCCCGAAGCCCCCCCAAACAACCTCAGAAGACCCCAAGCTGTCCCCCCCCATCAGCCCCCCCGGCCCCTGGGTCCCGTTGTAGGGGGGTTTGGGGGGGTTTTGGGGGCTCGGGGGGGTTGGGACATCTGAGGCTCCCCCAATTTTCCTCCTCTCCCCGAGGTCACGTGATCCAGCCGACTCCAGGTGTCGGGGGCTGATAAGGGCTGATAAGGGGGGCGGCCACACCCACCCCCCCAAAACGGCCCCAAAAAGGGGCGGAGGTGTCTGGGTGGGGCTGATTAAGGGGGAGGGGCAGCTTTGGGGGGGCCCCGCCGGGGTCCTGGTGCCGGGACCCCCACAGAGCCCCCCGACCCACCTGGAAAGACCCCAAACCCCCCCAGGAAGGACCCCAGGGTGGGGCTGATTAAGGGGTGCGGGGACAATTTGGGGGGCTCGGGGAGGGCTCGGGGGTGCCGAGCCCCCCCAGACTCCCTTTCTTGCCCCTCCCCCAGCAGCTTTGGGGGCTGGGGGGGTTTGGGGGTGCCGGGCCGCCCCCGAACCCCCATTTTCGCCCCTCCCAAGCAGTTTCGGGGAGGGGGGGGGTTCAGGGGGCTTTGGGGGATGAGAGGGATCAGGGGTATTTTGGGGGGTTCTGGGGGTGTTTTGGGGCTGCGGAGCCCCCCTTTTTTTGCCCTCCCCCCCCAGCACTTTGGAGGGGACTTGAGGGAATTTTGGGGGAATTCTGGGGGGGTTTGGGGGATGAGAAGGACGAGGGGGATTTGGGGGGGGTTGGGGTGTTTTTTGGGGTGCCGGACCCCCCTGACGCCCCCGTTTTTCCGCCCCCAGCACCATGGCCGCTCTGCTGCGCTGCCCCGTCCTCGCCCGTCACCCGTGGCTGGTCCGAGCCCTGGCCACGGCCCCGCCCCGCCCCCACCCAGGTACCCGAAATTTGGGGGAGAGGTGGGGGAGGGGAGGATATCCCCCCCTTTGACACCCCCCTTTCAGTTTTGGGGAGTTTGGGGGAGTGGGAGGAGTTTTAGGGAAGTTTTGGGGGGTTGGGGAGGGTTGGGGAGCTTTGGGGGGTTTTGGGAGCTTGGGGGAGTTTTGGGGTGGGTGAGGGGGAAGTTTGGAGTTTTGGGGAGATTTTTGGGTGGTTTTGAGGGGTTTTATGGGGGAGCCTTACTGGGGTTGAGGGAATTTTGGGGTGTTGCAGGGTTTTTTTGGGAATTGGGGGTGTTGGGCCCCCCTGAATCCCCTTGTCCCCCCCAGGTGACCCCCCCGAGGGGTCCCACTGTCCCTTCATCGATCTGGGGGGGGAGGAGCCCCCCTTTGTCCAGCGCGCGGCCCCCGAAGTACAGGAGGACGTGACCTCCCCCGAGCCAGGTGAGGAATTTTGGGGACCCCCCCCGACGCCTCCCCCCTGTACCGGGGATACCCCAATGACCTCTGACCCCCCAGAGCCCCTGGACTGGCTGCTGGATTTGGGGGACCCCCTCGAGGACCCCCCCCGAGCGGCGGCTGGAGGAGAACCTGCCCGGTGAGGGGGGAGGGGTCTGGGGGGGGTTCCGGAGGGGCTCGAGAGGAGCTGCGGGGGGATTTGGGGGGGCTGGGAGGGGATCCGGGGGTCTTTGGGGGATACCAGGTCAGTTTAGGGGGGTTTGGGTGTGCAATGAGAGGGTTTGGGGTGCGGGGGGGGTCGGGTCTGATGTGGGGCTGGGGGGGCTTGAGTTTGGAGGGGTTTGGAGTCCCCCCCAAAAAAGACGCCTTTCCGTACAAGGCGGTTTTGGGGTGCAATAGGGGCGTTGGGGGGATTTTGGGGTGCAGTGGGGTGTTGGGTGTTTTGGGGTGTCCCTCCAACCCTTTCCCCCCTGCCCCGAGAATGCCTTACCCCATTAGGTGCTTTTGGGGGGTGATGGGATTTTGGGGGGCTCTGGAGGGTTTTGAGGTGCGGTGGGGGGGTCAGGGGTGCTGTGGCAGTTTCAGGGTGCCCCCCTGACCCTTTTTGCCCCCCCCCAGAGGACGCCTTCCCCTACGAGGCGGTTTTTGGGGGGCGCCTGGCGGGGCTGCGCCGCTCCCACACCTACCGGGAGTTCACGGCCGTGGGGCGCCGGGCCCAGCACCCCCCGACCGCCTTTTTGGGGTCCCCCCCGCGCCTGATCCAGCTCTGGTGCTCCAACGATTACCTGGGAATGAGCCGCCACCCCGAGGTGCTGCGGGCAGCCAGGTGGGAACCCCAAAATCCCCTTAAACCCCCTTAAATTGCCCCCAAATCCCCTTAAATGACTCCCAAATTCCCCCAAATCTCCTTAAATCCCCCCGAAGATCCCCAAATCCACTTAAATTCCCCAACTGCTCCCAGATCTCCCCCAAATCCCCCCAAATGCCCTTAAATCCCCTCAAGCTCTCCTGACTCTTCCCCTTAAATCCCCCAAATCACCACCAACCCCTCCCAAATACCCGCAGCCTCCCACCAAATCTCTCCCTCAACCCCTCCCAAATCTCTCCTAAAATCCCCCAACCCCTTCCCAAACCCCTGAAATCCTTTCCAAACCTCCCCTAACCCCCCCAAATCCCCCCCAAACCTCCCCTAACCCCCCCAAATCCCCTCCCCAAATCCCTGCCAAGCCGCTTCCAAATCCCCCACAACTGCTCCCAAATCCCCCACAACTGCTCCCAAATCCCCTACAACTGCTCCCAAAGTCCCCCAAAACCCCCCCAAACCCCCCCAGCCCCTCTGACCCCGTGCCCCGGGTGCCCCCAGGGCGGCGCTGGGCGCTCACGGGCTGGGCGCGGGGGGCACCCGGAATATCGGGGGCACGTCCCCGCTGCACGGGGCGCTGGAGCGGGCGCTGGCCCGGCTGCACCGCCAGCCCCGCGCCTGCCTCTTCTCCTCCTGCTTCGCCGCCAACGACACCGCCCTGGCCACGCTGGCGCGGCTCCTGCCAGGTACGGGGCACCCCAAACCCAGCAGAGCACCCCAAAATCCACGGGGAGCCCAAAACACCTGAAGGGGATCCGTAAATCTCACGGGAACCCCAAAAAACCCCAGCCCGGTGGGAGTCAGAGCTCTGGGGGTTCTACAAGACTTGTCGTGAGAAGCTCTTCAAGTTCTCTGGGCAACCCCGAAAACCCTCTTGGCAACCCCAAAAAATCTGCTGAGGAGCCCCGTCACCAAAGTGCATTTTATCCCCCAAAAACTCTTGGGTCCCCCAAAAACTTGGCCCCAAAAAAACCTTGTGGGACTCAAAAAAAAAAACTTACAGGGGAACTCTGAAGGTCTTGGACCCCAAAAAATCTCTTGAGAACCTCAAAAAAACCCTTTGGGAACCCCAAAAATCTGCATGGGAGCTCCCACAAAGCCAATGGGACCTCAATAACATCAGGGGATCCCCTAAAATCCATGGGAACAGAAAGAACCTCGTTTTAATTCTACAAAACCTGCTGGGAACTCCTAAAAACATCTCCAGATTCTCTTGGCAACCCCAAAAATCTGCCCCGCTCCCAACTTTACGGGACCCAAAAAATCTTCTGGGATCCCAAAAATCTCCTGGAACACCAAAAAAACTCATGAGACCTAAAAAAATCTCATGGGAGAAATCCAAAGCTCTTCAGACCCCAAAAAACCTCTTGGGAACCCCAAAAATTTGCATGGCAGCCCCCCCCCCCCCCCCCCCCAAGCTTATTGGACCCAAAAAACTTCCTGGGACCCCAAAAACCTCTTGGGAGTCCCCCAAACCTCTTGAGAACAGAAAAAACTCCTCCTGTGAACCCCAAAAATCTGTTCCTCTTTAGAGCCCTCCCAAAACCACGTGGGACCCCACAAAACCCCAGTCATGGGACCCAAAAACCCCCAGGACCCCCAAAATCCTTCATGGGGACCCTAAAACCCTCTTCTGATTCATCCAACACACCCCCCGAGCCCCCCAAAACCTCCCAAAAGGAAACCGAGGGGTGGGGGGGTTGGGGTGGGTTCTAGGGGTGCTGATGGGCACAGTGGGGTTTTGGGGTGGGTTTTTGGGGTGCTGAGGGTGCGGGGGGGTTTTGGGGTGCCCAGGCTGCCAGGGAATCATGGGAAGTTTTGGGATGGGGTTTCGGGGTGGATTTTGGGGGTGCTGAGGGTGCGGGGGGGAATTGGTTTGGGGGTTTGGGGTGCTGAGAGTGCGGGGCAGTTTTGGGGTGCCCCCAGGCTGCCACATTTTCTCGGATGCTGGGAATTACGGGGGGGGGGGGGGGTTGGGATGGGTTTTTAGGGGTTCCCATGAATTGGGTGGGAGTTTTGGGTGCTGATGGGCATGGGGATTTTGGGGGTTGGGCTTTTTGGGTGCTGACGGGTTTTGGGGTGCCCCCAGGCTGCCACATTTTCTCGGACGCGGGGAACCACGCCTCCATGGTGCAGGGGATCCTGCGCAGCGGGGCCCCCAAACACGTCTTCCGCCACAACGACCCCCAGCACCTGGACGAGCTTTTGGGGCGCAGCCCCCCCCGGGATCCCCAAAATTGTTGCCTTCGAGTCCGTCCACTCCATGGATGGTCAGTGCGGGGCACCCTAAAACCCCCCAGAACCCCCGGGACACCCCACAACCCCCTGAGATCCCCCCAAACCTGTTCAGACAGCCCCAAAGCTCGTGGGGTTCCAAGTGTCCACACCTCTCCTCAGACCCCCCAAATCCTCCCAGTTCCTACCAAGGTCCCCCTAAATCCTCCCCAATTCCATCCAAATCTCCTCAATCTCCTCAATCCCCCTCAGTTCCTCCTTAAATCCCCCCAACCCCTCCTAAATCTCCTTGAATCCCCCATAATCCTTCCCAGCTCCCCGAAGTCCTTTTAAATCCCCCCCCCGAAAAACCCAACCCCCTCCAAATGCCCCAAGTTCCCCCCAAAATCTCCTTGTACCCTCCCAAATCGCCCCTATACACTCCCATATCCCCCCCAATTCTCCCGTTTGCCCCAGTTCTCCCCAAATCCCCCCTAAATCCCCCACTATCCCCTCCAACTCCCCCCAGTTCCACCCCAAATCCTCCCTAATCCCCCCACAGCTCTCCCCAGTTCTCCCCTAAATTTCCCCAAATGCTCCCGGACCCCCCCCCAAATCTCCCCCATATCCCCTCAGTTCCCCCCAAATCCCCCCAGTTATCCCTTAAACCACCAAGTATTGCCCCGAAATCCCACTCAGCCCCCCCATCTCACACCAGTGTCCCCCCAGTATCGCACCTGTCCCCTCCCATGTCCCCTCCCATGTCCCCCCAGGCCTCTGTGACATTCCACCCACACACGGCATTCACCCCAAAACACCCCAAACTCCTCCAAAATCCCTCCAAATCCCCCCAAACCCCTCCAAATCCCTCCCCAAACTTCCCTAACTCCTCCAAATGCCCCCCAGACTCCCTCCAAACCCCCTCAACCCCATCAAACCCCCACTAAATCCCCCAAATCTCTCCAAATCCCCTTCAATTCCCCCAAACCCCTCCAGACCCCCCCCATGGGCCGCCCCCTGCCCCCCCCCCCGGCTCAACAGCGCCCCCGGTGGGGCCCTGTGGCATTGCACCGGCCCGCTGCGCTCAGCCCCAAAAACCGCCCCAAAACCCGCCCCAAATCCCCCCAAACCCGCCCCAAATCCCCCCAAACCCGCCCCAAATCCCCCAAACCCGCCCCAAATCGCCCCAAACCGCCCCACATCCCCCCAAACCCGCCCCACATCCCCCCAAACCCGCCCCACATCGCCCCAAATCCCCCCAAACCGCCCCAAATCCCCCCAAACTGCCCCAAATCCCCCCAAACCGCCCCAAATCCCCCCAAACCCGCCCCAAATCCCCCCAAACCCGCCCCACATCCCCCAAACCCGCCCCAAATCCCCCCAAACCGCCCCAAATCCCCCCAAATCCCCCCAAACCGCCCCAAATCCCCCAAAACCGCCCCAAACTCGCCCCAGACCGCCGCAAATCCCCCCAGACCGCCCCAAATCCCCCCAGACCGCCCCAAATCCCCCCAAACTGCCCCAAACCACCCCAGACCTCCCCAAATTCCCCCCAAACTGCCCCAAACTGCCCCAAATCCTCCCAAACTGCCCCAAATCCTCCCAAACTGTTCTAGACCTCCCCAAATCCTCCCAAACTGCCCCAAATCCTCCCAAACCGCCCCAGACCTCCCCATATTCCCCAAAACCGCCCCAAACTGCCCCAGACCCCCCAAACCGCTCCCAACCGCCCCAGACCACTCCAACCCCCCCCAAACCTCCCCAAATCCCACCAAACCATCCCAGACCTCCCCAAACCGCCCCAGATTCCCCCAAACCGCCCCAGACCTTCCCAAACCGCCCCAAACTGCCCCAGACCTCCCCAAATCCCCCCAAACCACCCCAAATCCTCCCAAACCACCCCAGACCTCCCCAAATCCCCCCAAACCGTCCCAGACCTCCCCAAACCGCCCCAAATCCCCCCAAACCCCCTCTGCGCCCCCCAGGCTCCATCGCCCCCCTGGCCGAGCTCTGTGATGTCGCCCACGCCCACGGCGCCCTGACCTTCGTGGACGAGGTTCACGCCGTGGGGCTCTACGGGCCCCGGGGCGGCGGCATCGCCGAGCGCGACGGCGTCACCGGCAAGGTGGACGTGGTGTCGGGGACCCTCGGTAAGGGGGGCACCCCGAAAATTGGGGGGAGGGACCCTCGGTAAGGGGGGCACCCCGAAAATGGGGGGAGGGACCTTCGGTAAGGGGGGCACCCCGAAAATGGGGGGGAGGGATCCTCGGTAAGGGGGGCACCCCGAAAATGGGGGGGGGAGGGACCCTCGGTAAGGGGGGCACCCCGAAAATGGGGGGGGAGGGACCCTCGGTAAGGGGGGCACCCCGAAATTGGGGGGGGGAGGGACCCTCGGTAAGGGGGGCACCCCGAAAATGGGGGGGGGAACCCTCGGTAAGGGAGGGGCACCCCGAAAATGGGGGGGGGGGGACCCTCGGTAAGGGGGGCACCCCGAAAATGGGGGGGAGACCCTCGGTAAGGGAGGGGCACCCCGAAAATGGGGGGGGGAGGGACCACACGGGTGGACACTGGGGTCGGGCTCTCTGGGGGTTTGGGGGGTCTGTAGGGGTTTGGAGGGGGTCAGGGCGGTCCCTGGTGACTTTAGGGTGCCCTGACCCCCCGTTTCCTCCCCCAGGGAAGGCGGTGGGTGCCGTGGGGGGGTACATCGCGGGGGGGGGCCGCTCTGGTGGACGCCGTGCGCTCCTTCGGCCCCGGCTTCATCTTCACCACGGCGCTGCCGCCCCCCGTGGTGGGGGGGGCCCTGGCGGCCCTGCGGGTTTTGGGGGGCCCCGAGGGGGGAGCCCTGCGCCGAACCCACCAGCGCCACGCCAAACACCTGCGGGTGCTGCTGCGCGACAGGGGCGTCCCCGCGCTGCCCGCCCCCAGCCACATCGTCCCCGTGCCCGTGAGTGGCGGCCGGGGGGGGCTTTTGGGGGGTCTGGGGGGGATTTGAGGAGGTCTGGGGGGGCTCGGAGGGGTCCCCGTGTTGCCCACCCCCAGCCACAACATCATCACCGTGACCGTGAACTGGAGGGGCCGGGGTGGCTTTGGGGGTGTCTGGAGGGGCTCGTGGGGGGATGTGAGGAGGTTTGGGGGGATTCGGGGGACTTTGGGGTGTAGGGTGGCTATGGGGGGGCTCAGGGGGGTCCCTGTCCTGCCCGCTCCCAGTCACATCGCCCCTGGGCCCGTGGGGGAGGGGGGCACCCGAGGGGGGGCTCAGGGGGTGGGTTTGGGGGTCCTGCAGCCATATTTTGGGGTGTGACGGTTTTTGGGGTGCAGGTTGGGGACGCCCTGGCCGCCACCCGGCTGAGCCGGGCCCTGCTCGAGCGGGGGCTGTACGTCCAGGCCATCAACCCCCCCACCGTGCCCAGGGGGGGGGAACTGCTGCGCATCGCGCCCACCCCCCACCACAGCCCTGCCATGATGGAGCACCTGGCAGGTGAGGGGGGACACGGGGGGCACAGGGGGATGATGGCCATGGGGGGGCTTTGGGGGACACGGGGGGGGTCATGGGGGGACACAGGGATGCGGGGATTTGGGGCTTTGGAGGGGCGGGGGGGGACATGGGAGGGTCCCAAGGACTGGGGGGATCTGGCGACACTGGTGGAGGGTCACAGGGTGGGGGTCCCTGGGTGACACCAGGCCGGTGCTCCCGGCTCGGGGGGGGTCACTGGTCAGTCGGGGGGGTCCGTACCCTCCCCTGACCCCGTGTCCCCCCCCCCCAGACCAGCTGTCCGAGTGTTGGGGGGCGCTGGGGCTGCCCCGGGACACCCCCCTGGGCCCCTCCTGCGCCTCGTGCCAGCGGCCCCTGCACTTCTCCCTCATGAGCGACTGGGAGCGGCAGCACTTCCAGCTGGGGGGGGTCCCTGTCATGGGCTGACCCCCCCCAAACCCGGGGGGCGTCCCGACTCCCCCCGGCAACTTCAGTCCCCGCCCCGCGGCCGCCTGAATCCCTCCCAGTGCTCCCAGTTCCAGGCGTTAACCCGTTACGGGAGTGGGGGGTGTTCCTCTCTTTTGGGGGGGGCGCTGGGGGTGTCCCCCCATTGCCCCTTCCGTTCCTCTCCCAGTTTTTCCCCGTTTTCCTCCCACCCATCCCAGTCTCTCCCAGTGCTCCCAGTAACAATGGCAATAAACCAAGATGGGACTGATGATGCGTCCGTCTCTTTATCTTGGGGGTGGGGGGCAATCACTGGGGGTGTCCCCCAATTTCCCCCCCAGTACCTCCCCCCTTCCCCCCAAATTCCTGGGTCCTCGTGTCCCTCCCAGTGCTCCCAGTTCCAGGCAATCAGCCGTGATGGGACTGATGCTCTCAGTGTCCAGCTCTCTCTGGGGGGGGAGCTCCCCAAATTCCCCTCCCAATTCCTCCTTCCCAATTTCCACCCCCTCCCCCCCAAACTCCTTGGGTTCCCTCCCCCCTCCGCCCCTTCCTGGGTCCCTCCCAGTGCTCCCAGTTCCAGGCCATCAACCATTATGGGATGGAGCCTAAGGCCTCTCCCCGAGGGGGTTCCTGGGGGGTCCCCTCTCCCCCTCCCACTCCCCCACCTGGGTCCCTCGGGGGGTGGGGGAAGGGCTCCCCTGGGTGCTTTCCTGCCCTTATCAAGATTTTGGGGAATGAGGAAGGAATTTTTGCTCCCCCCAGCACCCAGAGGTGGGGGGACCCCCCCAGCCATGACGTCAGTCCTGGGGGGTCCCTCCCCCTCCCAGTCTGCCCAGTCCTCCAGGGCCTTTCCCAGTGCCACCAATACCCGGCGAACTGGTGCCAAGGGGACCGAGGTGTCCGGGGAGTGACCCCCCTCCCGCGCCCCCCCGCCGGCTGAGGGACCCCCAAAATTCAAATGGAGGTACCGGGGGGGAGGGGGGCGGGTCCCACTCCTTGCACAATCCCCCCCCGGACCACCCCCCCTTCCTCTCAACCCCCCTCCTCTCTCTAACCCGCCTCTCCCAGACCCCCCCATGCCCCCTCCCCCCTCCCCACGGAGCCCTCCCAGCCCCCCCAGGCACCCCCTAAACCCCCCGTACCCCCCACGCACCCCCAGTCCCCTTTTAACCTCTCACAGACCCCCTGACCCCCCCCCCCAGTTTAACACCCCCTCTACCCCCCCCACCACCCCGGGCATCCCCATAACCCCCAAATAACCCCTGCAGTCCCCAGCCCCATCCTTAAACCTTCCCGGACACCCCCTCTGACCCCCTCTACCCCCAGCCCCTCTGGACACTCCCCAACACCCCCCCATCTATCCCCCTATGACCCCCCAGCCTGTCCCTCAGCACCCCAGAGCCCCCCTCTTTAACATCCCTTCTAACCTCCCTCGCCCCCGCCCCTCCGGACACCCCCAACCCCCCCCAAATCACCCCCCTATTGCCCCCCAGGCCCTCATTTAACCCCCCCCTTGCCCCCACAGACGCCCCCCGGGCACACCCCCGGCCCCTCGCTGCTCATGGCCGAGGTGGGGTCCCTGCGCTGGCCTTGGGGGGACACCCTGGTGCTGGGGGCCCTCAGGGACCCCCCTGGTGCCTCCCGGGTGGGCCCGGGGACCCCCTCCCTCGGCCCTCGCCCCCTTTCCGGCGGCACCTGCGGCACCTGAGGGTGTCGGGGACCCCCGCCGGGCCCCCCCATACATCCCCATGCACCCCCCTCTAACTCAGCCCTTCCCACTGAGCCACTCCAGCCCGTCCGGGCACCCCCTTACCCCCCATACACCCCCCCCCCCCCCCCCAAATACCCCATACACCCCCGCCCCTCTTTAACCCTCCCCAGACCCCCCCAGCCCCCACCCTTGTAACATCCCCCCAACCCTCCTCCCTACCCCATCCCCCCCAGCCACCCCCACCCCCCCAATGCCCCCCATACCCTGCCCTACGACCCCCAGCCTCTCCTTTAACACCCCCAGACCCTCCCTCTTTAACATCCCCTCCAACTCCCCTAAACCCCGGACACCCCCTACACCCCCCATGACACCCCCAGACCCCCACTTCTCCCCCCTTCTCCCCACAGACCGCCCCGCCGCCCCTGGGCACCCCCTCGCCGCCCCGGGACGCGGCGCTGGCCATGGCCGAGGTCGGGGTCCTGGCGCTGCTGCTCGTGCTGGCCCTGGGGGGCAACGTCCTGGTGCTGGTGGCGCTGAGGGCCCCGCGCCGGGACCCCCGCGGCCCCGGGGCGCCCCCGGCGCGGCCCGCGCGGCCCCTGCGGCGCTACCTGCGGCACCTGAGCCTGGCCGACCTGGCGGCCGCGGCCGGGCAGGTGCTGCCGCAGCTGCTCTGGGACCTCACGGACCGGTTCCGCGGACCCGACGCCCTTTGCCGCCTCACCAAGTACCTGCAGGGCGTCGCCATGTTCGCCTCCGCCTACGTGGCCGTTGCCATGGCCTGGGACCGCCGCCGCGCCATTTGCCGCCCGCTGGGCACGGGGCTGAGGGCCGGGGGCGCGCAGGGGGGCGGGGGGCGCGGGGCGCGCTGGGGGCGCTGCAGGTGGGGGCGCTGCAGGTGGGGGCGCGGGGGCGCTGGGGACACGGGGAGCGGGGTGCGGGGACGTGGGGACACCGGGGACACCGGGGACACCGGGACGCGGGGACACAGCGGGTGCTGGCGGGGGGACACGGGGCAGGCCGGGGACAGGCACCGCGCCCCCTGCTGGCCGCTGGGCGCGGTGCAGCGGAAAGGGGGCGGGCAGGGGGACAGGGGTGGGGACGGTGGGGACGGTGGGGAGGGGGTAAAAGGACTCGAGGACACTGGGGACGGCCAGGGAGGGACACAGGAAGCCTCCGAACGCAGGGGGAGGTGTGGTGGGTGCTGGGGGTGGGGGCATGGGGGCACCGGGTACACTGAGAATGAGGTGCGGGGCCATGGGGACACTGGGGACACCCAGGGGAGGACACGGAGACAAATTGGGTGCTGGGGGTGGGAGTGTGGGGGCACTGGGGCCGCTGGGGATGAGGTAGGGGGACATGGGGACACTGGGAATGGCAGGGGCGAGCGGTGGCGGTGCTGCGGGAGGGGGCACGGGGACAGTGGGGGCACCAGAGATGGTGTACAAGGACATGGGGACACACAGGATGGCACACAGGAACCCTCTGGATGCTGGGGACAGGGACATGGGGACACTGGGGATGCCAAAGATAGGATGGGGGGACATGGGGAGACCAGAGGTGGCAGGTGGGGACATATTGAGGACACCAAATATGGGGCACAAGGGCATGGGGAAACTGGGGGTGGTGCAAAGGGATCCACTGGGTCCTGGGGACAGAGACATGGGGACACTGGGGACACTCAGAGTGGCTTAGGGGGACACACTGGGTGCTGGGGGTGGGGACACAGGGACACTGATGACACCAGGGATGGGACACAGGGACCCAAGGGGTGCTGGGGATGGGGACACAGGGACAGCAGCAGGGATGGGGCACAGGGACGCAGGGACACCTGGGATGGCACATGGGAACCTGCTGAGGGCTGGGGACACAGGGACAGTGGGGACAGCATCACTGCCACATCCCCTCTGTGCCCCCCAGACCCCTGTGTCACCCCAGTGTCCCCAACCCTCCACATCACTCCAGTGCCACCAAGCCCCAATGGCACCCCAATGTCCCTCCATGTCACCCCAGTCTCCGTCTGTGTCACCCCAGTGCCACCAAGCCCCAATGGCACCCCAATGTCCCTCCATGTCACCCCAGTGTCCCTCCATGTCACCCCAGTGTCCCCAAGTCCCAATGGCACCCCAGTGTCCCTCTGTGTCACCCCCGTGTCTCCAAGTCCCAGTTGCACCCCGATGTCCCACCGGGTGTCCCCAGTGTCCCCAAGTCCCAATGGCACCCCAATGTTCCTCCACGTTCCCCTGATGTCCCCGTCACCCCCCTCATCACCCCAGATGCCCACAAGGTCCTTGTCACAGGCCACCCTGGGGGGGTCTGGGACCACCATGGGGATGTCTGGGGCCAGCAGGGGGGGCTCTTGTGCCATCACAGAGGGGTCTGGGGCTATCACGAGGGGGTCCTGGGCCACCATGGGGGAATGTCAAGCTACCGTGGGGGACTCTGAGGCCACGACACAGGGGTCTGAGGCCACCATGGAGAGGAACTGGGCTACAATGGGGGTGTCTCAACCCACCCAAGGTGGGTCTGGGACCATCATAGAGGGGTCTTGGGCCACCATAAGAGTGTCTGAAGCTACCATGGGAGGGTCTTGGGCCACCACAGAGGGGTCTGGTGCTACCACGAAGGGGTCTGGGGCCACCACGGGGTGGTGTCAGGTGGCCTTGGGGTGGGCTGGCACAGCCCTTGGGTGGGCTCGCTCTGGGCTGGGCCGGGCCCGCTCGGCACTGGCCGAGGCTCGCAGGCGCTGGGATGCGCTGGCCACGGCCTGGGCGCTGGCGCTGCTCTTTGGGCTGCCCCAGGTTGGCATCTTCGGGCAGCGTGAGGTGGCCCCAGGCGAGAGCGACTGCTGGGCCACCTTTGTCCAGCCCTGGGGTGCCCGTGCCTACGTCACCTGGGTGGCCCTGGCCGTGCTGGTGGCCCCTGCGGTGCTGCTGGGGGTGCTGCAGGTGGCGGTGACGCGCGCACTGAGGGGGACACGGGGGGTCCCGGGGGGTCCCGGGGGGCTGGGACGGGCCCGGGCCAAGAGCCACCGCATGGCCGTGGTGGTCCTGGGCGTGTTCGTGCTGTGCTGGACCCCCTTCTTCTGCGCCCAGCTCTGGGCAGTGTGGGACCCCCGTGCCCCCCGAGAAGGTGAGAGGGGACGGGGGGACATGGGGACAGGAGCGGGGACATGGGGGGCGTGTGGGGGTGGGCACATGGGGATGCTGGGACATGGGCCCAAGGGGACAGACAGATGGGGGACGTGAGGATGGGGTCACAGGAAGAGGGGCACACGGGAATGTGACGGGCGTGGGGGAATGGGGATGGAGGACGTGGGGGTGTGGGGGGTGGGGACATGGTGATGGGGAGGTACATGGGGATGGCATTGGAGTTATGGGGGACATGGGAACGGGGCCACGGAGGTGCCTGGGCCATGGGGGTGACAGGGCCATGGGGGTGGGTCCATGGGGACATCGGGACAGGGGAGGGGGACCCAGCTGTTTCCCACACCAGGGTGGACTCTGGCTGGGGGTGGGTGTCAGGGAATGTCCCCATCCCAGAGCCTGGGGGGGTCATGGGGTGTCCTTGGGGGTGCTGTGGGGTGTCCACAGGTGTCACCAGATGTCCCTGTGTCCCCCAGGCCCTGCATTCACCATCCTGATGCTCCTGGCCAGCCTGACCAGCTGCACCAACCCCTGGATCTCGGCCACCTTCAGCACCAGCCTGGCCCGGGCCATGGCCCGTGTCCTGTGTCCCTGCCGTCACCCCCGGGGGCACACGGGGTGACACAGAGTCCCACGGGGTCCCACGGGGACACGGCCCGCAACCTGTGTCCCTGCTGCCGCCTCTCAGATCACACGAGGTGACACAAGGTGACACGAGGACTTGAATGAGGATGGGGGCTCGCACTGCGTGGGGGGACTTGAGTCACAGAAGGACTCAGTGGGGACACACACGGGACTCACATGAGGACTCAGTGGGGACACACACGGGACTCACACGAGGACTCGAGGACGCCCGGGGGGTCTCATGTCACACAGTGGGGACTGCACGAGGACCGAGAGCTCGTGGTGCAATGGGGGGGGCATGAGGATTGGGGTGCTGGGGGCGGGGCTTGCACGAGGGGGCGGGGCTTGCACGAGGGGACACAGCTGGGCCTCTTGCAAACCCTCGTGCAAGGGATGGGGGGACACGAGGAGGGGACATAAGGGGAGGATCAACCTCCCCCACTGTCTGTAAACCCAATCACCAATAAACCAGATTTTTACCCCAAATCCCCCAATTTGCGGCACCTCTTAACACCCCATCGCGTCCTCCTTCCCATGGCGATGGGGCGGCCCCCTCCCATTCCACTCCTCACCTTCAAACTTGGTATGCTCCATGCAAATGAGCCAGCTCACACCACCAATCAAACAGCGTGGTGGGCGGAGCCCCACATTCAAATCGCTGACCTGTGGGGTGGGGGCGGGGCTTAAACAAAAACTGACAGCAGCGGAAGCCAATCCCAAAGGCGAACCCGGGCTCATGGGAGGGGGAAGGAGGTGGGGCCCGTGCCCCCAAACCGCCGGGACCCCCAGCGCCACCCCCAGAGCCACCAAAGGGGGCGGGGCCGAGGCGAGCAAGCTGAGGGGTTATGCTAATGAGGGTCTATGCTAATGAGTATTTATGCTAATGTGGGTCTATGCTAATGAGGGTCTATGCTAATGAGGGTTTATGCAAGTGAGGATCTATGCTAGTGAGGGTCTATGCTAATGAGGGTCTATGCTAATGAGGGTCTATACTAGTGAGGGTCTATGCTAATGAGGGTCTATGCTAGTGAGGGCCTATGCTAATGAGGCACCGCTGCCGTTGCCGGGAGAACAGGCGAGTGGGCGGGCTTGTGAGCGCAGAAGGAGGTGGGGCCAGAGGGGCAGCAGCCAATCCGGAGGCGGCGGGGCGGGAGGGGGCGGGGCCAGCGGGGCAGCAGCCAATCCGGAGGCGGTGGGGGCGGGAGGGGGCGGGGGCCGCTGGAGGGACGCGGCGGGGCCGGGGGGGTGGCCGCGTCGGTGTCACCCGCACACCTGAGGGCTCGCGGGTGTCACCGGTGTCACCTGCACACCTGAGGGCTCGCCGGTGTCACCGGCGTCACCTGCACACCTGAGGGCTCGCTGGTGTCACCCGCACACCTGAGGGCTCGCTGGTGTCACCGGTGTCACCCGCACACCTGAGGGCTCGCTGGTGTCACCCGCACACCTGAGGGCTCGCGGGGGTTCCAGGCCGAGGGCGTGGCGGGGACAGGCCCAGGCGCGGGGGGCTGGGCGGGCCGTGGGCACAGCCGGGGCGATGGCACCGTCTGCACGGTGTCCCTGCGGCCGCTCCTCCTGAGAGCTGCTGAGCGCCAGGAGCTCCGAGCCGGCCACTCCTGGAGCCAGGGGGCCACAGGGACACTGCGGAGGCTCGTGGAAGCCGCGGGCTGGTGTGACACAGAGCGGCTCACGGAACCCAGGAGAGCGCTGTGACGCAAGGGAACTTCATGGAACTGTTATAAATGAAATTGGTAATTCATGCTTGTGTACATAAATTTCGCAAGCCTTGGCAGCAGCAGAGAACACAATACGGCCAGGAACTAATCAGCATACGAAAAAGTCTATCTCGGGTGGAGGTAGACCTTATCTGGAACCATTAACACCACACCTGGGAGATGATCTGGATGATGATGAAACTGATTAACATCTCGGGGATGTTAAAGGAGTATCCCATTCCGGGAACTAAGAATAACTGTTCCAGGAATTGGAGATGGACCATTCATCATCCAAGATGGACAATTCATCAGACCCAGGAAATGCTTTGTGCAGTCCAACTTCGGGACACGAAAACATCATGAATATGCTAAATTGCGAGAAGAATAGAATTAATTTGGACTCTGCCCAAGAACTGTATAAGAAGGAACCAGCTGAAGCGACATTTGTGAACTTGGGGATCTGATGCGATAGAGGTCAGATCTGTGTTCACCCAGCACCGATCCCGGGCTCGGGGCTGACCTTTTCCAATCGTGGCTTTCTGTGTGACGGCCACGGAATAAAATTTATTTCTTTATTAAATTTAATTTGGCTGAATTTCTTTACTTCACCTCTGAGTTATTATAATTTTGAAATCAAGAGGCTTTCAGGCAAAGATACGGGAAATAGGAATAACAGTTCTTTACTAATATATATGTATATAAAACAAGGCAGGGAAAAAACTGATTTAAACTGACAGAGTCAGATATGGCCTGACCCTGTTAGTCAGGGTAGCAGTAGCAGTCCGATAAGGTGGTGGCTGCCGTCCTCCTGAATGGTTGTGGTTCTGTTGAAGTGGTGATCCTGTGTAGAAAGATCTGGTCTTCCTCAGAAGGTCCAGGGGTAGGTATGTAGCTCCTGTCCTCTGGAAATCCAGTGGGAAAGGCTGCCTGTGGTGTTCAAAAATTGCAGTTTATACCCAGGATGGGATGCTTGGTTCTCACAGTGGAATGGTGAGTCATGAGATAAGGCACTGATGGGCCATTAACAGGACATAGTCTTGAGGGAGGAGGCAGGGAGCACTGCCCCACCTGGTTTTAACAGCTCATGAAGATGGTGATAGAACACACGCTTGTGGGCACATCTTACACCGTAACCTAGGACACAGTAATACAGGTGCCTCAATATAGTGCACTGAGCTGCTTAGCTACTAGTAGCGTTTCTGGGTTTATCCTGTGTAGTAAGTAAATCTGTTTAAGTCTTATGTCTGTTAAATTTGTGTCTATCAAATAAATAATTCATTTTGTAATAGACCTAATTGGCCATTATTAAGAACTTGCAACGAGAGTGGGCTTTGGGGTGCTGGCCACCTCAGTAAAAGTACTGTCTACTGCCAGAGGCCTGGGCAAAGGCAGAAACTTCTTTAAAACTCCCCTCTCCATTCCTAACAGACTCCAGGTGGGGTCTCACAAGAGCAGAGGAGAGGGGGAGTGTTGGGGTCCCTTCCCCCTGCCATGGAGCCCTGGGAGAGGGGCCCTGGGGAGGAGACACGGGGTTTCCCTGCCCCTGCTCAGCTTCATTCCCCATTGGTTGGTTTGGGTTCCCTGATAACGCCAAGGACCCTCGGGTCCCATGACTGAGAGAGTTCCTGAGCTGAGCCCCGGCCATGCGGCTGGAGAAATAAACATCTCTGAAACATCTACCACGAATCTGTCCATATATACTTCGCTTTCCACGAGACTCCTGGTTTGAAATATACTTGTTGCAGTAATCCCCACTGCGACAAACTGGTGGAGGAATGCGAGCAGGATACCGATCCCTGAGGAAAATTCGTGAGTAAAATAACCACTCTAGACCTCTCTCTTCTCATCTTGATTTGGATATTCTCTCTGGACTATGGAAGAATCGTGGGAAATGGGGCTCTCTGAGCCACAGAAAGAAATGTACCTAGAAGTTAAAGGAATCCTTGAACAACAAAACAAAAAAATAATGGAACTGTGTCTCGGTTTTGAAAGACAGGTGTCTGCTAAGGAAGGCAGAGGCCCCCCTTGAAGTGGCAGATATAACCCCTTTTCCCTCCAAGTTATTATATTTTGAAATCAAGAGCCTTTAGGCAAAGATGTGGGAAATAGGAATAACAGTTCTTTACTATATATATATATGTATATAACCAGTCAAACAAAACAACAACAACTATGGCAGTAACAGCAATCACAAATCCAGTCCCAGCCTTCTCGGCTGTCAGGCTATTTCCCCTCGGGTGCAGTTCCGCTTGCAGCCGGCAGGGGCGCTGGCGGCTCCCGGTGAGCAGGGCAGGTGCGATGGTTCCCCCGCGGCTGCAGGGGGCGCTCCGGAGCGAGCTCGGGGAGCACGCGGCTCTGGTGCCCTGGGATCCCGGGAAGGGATGGAACAAAGGCTTCACAAACCCCTGGGCAGCTGATCCCGGGCTCTCAGGAACAGCAGGCTGAAACGGCAGGCTGGAACGGCAGGGACGGACGCAAATCCCGGGTGGCAGGCGAGATGTATCCAGATGGGAGAACCCCACGGAGGCCCAGGCAGGCAGGGCGAGCAGGCCTACAGCGTAGCGAAAGCTCGAAGCAGCAGCGGGGCAGGGCAGCCACAGCCCGGTCTCCAGCAGGGCAAGGAAAGCGGCTTTTGGGGTCCCGGCGTTGTTTCTAGCAGGAAGAAAGAACGGCCAACAAGAAAGAAGCAGCAGCTCCTTTCTCTGCAGCTTCTCTCTCCGGACGCTCAGAGCGAACTGCCCCCACACCCAGGTGTAGACAAAGGAGTAGCCAGGCCCGCCCCACTCCCCTTTTTGTCTTTCTTAAGTACAGCTATTTGTCCCCTAGCAACATGCATATGGGAGAAAATTCCTTTAACAGGAAAAAAACTAAGACTAAACTAAAACCCCAACATTATCCACCCCGAATTTTTTCCCATACTAACATGTTACATGAAACTTAACTTTTTTAACCATATAAATCTATGCATCACCCAAATTATATACAAATATACATGCTGATACTGATACAAGTACAGAGCCATGGGTAGTTCACCCTAAAACAAGGTCCCCTTGAGGTAAGCATCGGGTCTCTCCATCCTTTTGCATCACCCACCAGGTGCAACCTGGTCCCTGAGCAAAAACAACCCCACGGATGGGTTTGTCTTTGCTCAAGGCAGACTTTACCCAAACAGTTTTTCCAAGCATACCTCTCATGTGCACCACTGGAACCTTATCCCCGTCTGTTGTTTGTAGGGGTTCAGATTGGGCAGGGCCTGCTCGGCTGGTGGAACCTCGAGTGTTAACTAACCAGGTGGCTCTTGCTAAATGCATCTCCCAGTTTTTGAAAGTCCCCCCACCCAGTGCCTTCAAGGTGGTTTTAAGCAGTCCATTACACCGCTCAACCTTCCCAGCTGCTGGTGCATGGTAAGGGATGTGGTACACCCACTCTATGCCATGTTCTCTAGCCCAGGTGTTGATAAGGCTGTTCTTGAAATGAGTCCCATTGTCAGACTCGATTCTCTCAGGGGTGCCATGCCTCCAAAGGACTTGCTTTTCCAGGCCCAGGATGGTGTTCCGGGCAGTAGCGTGAGGCACAGGGTAGGTCTCCAGCCATCCAGTGGTGGCTTCTACCATTGTGAGCACATAGCGCTTGCCTTGGCGGGTTTGAGGCAGTGTGATGTAATCAATCTGCCAGGCCTCCCCACACTTGTATTTGGACCATCGCCCACCATACCACAGAGGCTTCACCCGCTTGGCCTGCTTGATCGCAGCGCATGTCTCACAATCATGGATAACCTGGGAGATACTGTCCATGGTTAGATCCACCCCTCGATCTCGTGCCCACTTATAGGTGGCATCTCTGCCCTGATGACCTGAGGCATCATGGGCCCATCGAGCTAGGAACAGTTCTCCTTTATGTTGCCAATCCAAGTCTATCTGGGACACCTCTATTTTCGCAGCTTGATCTACCTGTTTGTTGTTACGATGTTCTTCATTAGCCCAGCTCTTGGGGATGTGAGCATCTACATGACGGACCTTCACGGATAGCTTCTCTACCCGAGTGGCAATGTCTTTCCACTCTTCAGCAGCCCAGATTGGTTTTCCTCTGCACTGCCAGTTTGCCTTATTCCACCTTTCCAGCCAACCCCACAGAGCATTGGCTACCATCCATGAATCAGTGTAGAGGTAGAGCTTTGGCCACTTCTCCCTTTCAGCTATGTCCAGAGCTAATTGGACAGCTTTGAGCTCAGCAAATTGGCTCGATCCACCTTCTCCTTCAGTAGCCTGTGCAACTTGTCGTGTGGGGCTCCATACAGCGGCTTTCCATTTCCGGTTAGCGCCTACAATTCGGCAGGAACCATCAGTGAAGAGGGCGTATTGTCTTTCACTCTCTGGTAGCTCGTTATATGGTGGGGCTTCTTCGGCACGTGTCACCTGCTCCTCTTCTTCTTCAGAAGATAACCCAAAAGTCTCACCTTCCGGCCAGTTTGTAATTATTTCCAAGATCCCAGGGCGACTTGGGTTTCCAATTCGGGCGCGCTGCGTGATGAGGGCAATCCATTTGCTCCAAGTAGCGTCGGTGGCGTGATGCGTGGAGGGAACCTTTCCTCTGAACATCCACCCCAGCACCGGTAGTCGGGGTGCCAGGAGGAGTTGTGCCTCTGTGCCGATTACTTCTGAGGCAGCCTGGACTCCTTCATAAGCTGCCAGGATTTCCTTCTCTGTGGGAGTGTAGTTGGCTTCAGATCTTCTGTAGCTTCGGCTCCAGAATCCCAGTGGTCGGCCCCGAGTCTCACCAGGCACCTTCTGCCAGAGGCTCCAGGACAGACCATTGTTCCCGGCTGCAGAGTAGAGCACGTTCTTCACCTCTGGTCCTGTCCTGACTGGGCCAAGGGCTACGGCGTGAGCAATTTCCTGTTTGATCTGGGCGAAGGCTTGCTGCTGTTCAGGGCCCCAGTGGAAATCATTCTTCTTGCGGGTAGCCAGGTAGAGAGGACTCACGATCTGGCTGTACTCGGGAATGTGCATCCTCCAGAAACCTATAGCGCCTCGGAAAGCTTGTGTTTCCTTCTTGTTGGTCGGTGGAGACATTGCTGTGATCTTATTGATGACCTCGGTGGGAATCTGACGTCGTCCATCTTGCCACTTTACTCCCAGGAACTGGATCTCTCGGGCAGGTCCCTTGACCTTGCTCTTCTTGATGGCAAAACCAGCTTGCAGGAGAATTTGAATTATTCTCTCTCCTTTCTCAAACACTTCGGTTGCGGTGTTCCCCCACACAATGATGTCATCAATGTACTGCAGATGTTCTGGAGCCTCACTCTTTTCTAGTGCAGTCTGGATCAGTCCATGACAGATGGTGGGACTGTGCTTCCACCCCTGGGGCAGTCGGTTCCAGGTGTACTGCACGCCCCTCCAGGTGAAGGCAAACTGAGGCCTGCACTCTGCTGCCAGAGGAATGGAGAAGAATGCATTGGCAATGTCAATAGTGGCGTACCACTTCGCTGCTTTGGACTCCAGCTCGTACTGGAGCTCCAACATGTCTGGCACGGCAGCGCTCAGCGGTGGAGTCACTTCATTCAGGGCACGATAGTCCACAGTCAATCTCCATTCCCCGTCAGACTTGCGCGCAGGCCAGATGGGGCTGTTGAAGGGTGAGTGGGTCTTGCTGACCACCCCTTGACTCTCCAGCTCGCGGATCATCTTGTGGATGGGGATCACAGCATCTCGATTTGTCCGATACTGCCGGCGGTGCACTGTCGAGGTGGCAATTGGCACTCGTTGCTCTTCCACTTTCAGGAGCCCAACTGCAGAAGGATTCTCAGATAGTCCAGGCAGGGTGTTCAATTGCCTAATGCCCTCTGCCTCCACAGCAGCAATCCCAAATGCCCACCTGAGTCCTTTTGGGTCTTTGTAGTAGCCATTCCGGAGGAAGTCTATGCCCAGAATACACGGGGCCTCTGGGCCGGTCACAATCGGATGCTTTTGCCACTCCTTCCCAGTCAGGCTCACCTCAGCTTCCAAAAGGGTCAACTGCTGTGATCCCCTGGTCACCCCAGCGATGGATACAGGTTCTGCCCCCACATGTCCCGATGGCATTAAAGTACACTGTGCCCCAGTATCAACCAATGCATCATATTTTTGTGGCTCTGATGTGCCAGGCCATCGGATCCACACCGTCCAGAAAACTCGGTTCTCCCGTGCCTCTTCCTGGCTAGAGGCAGGGCCCCTCTAGCCCTGGTTATCATTCTTTCCCTGGGCGTACATGCTCGAGGTACCTTCAAGGGGATCCGACATATCATCCTCCCTTCTGTAATACCTGGCAGCTTGGTCACGGGAGGCTGAGGCTACCTTCACCTTAGCGGAACCCCCTCGGTTAGTGCCTCCCTCCTTGAGTTCATGCACCCGCGCTGCCAGGACAGAGGTGGGTTTCCCATCCCACCTTCTCATGTCTTCCCCATGCTCACACAGGAAAAACCACAGCTCAGCTCGTGGGGTGTACCCTCTCTCTCTAGCAGGGGGACGATGGGCTCTGACTTGGGGGCCTGTGACTCGCACTGGTGCCACACTGACCCTCCTCATCTCCTCCCTCATCTCCTCCCTCATCTCCTTCATCTCCTCTTTGAGGTCCTGGACCACAGCAGAGACATGAGCTTTCAGCGGGCCATTGATCATGCTGTCATAATGCCTGAGCCTGTTGGCAACAGAGCCCACTGTTTCTCGGGTATTGTCAGCATCAATCGTTGCAATGAAGGTGGTGTATTGTGATGGCCCTAGCCTTGCCAGGTTCCACATCATCTGTCCTGTGCACCTGACCTTATCGGGGTCATTATCATGCTGTCCATCCTTCCCAAAGAGTACCTCTAATATTGCCACCTCTCTTAGCTGTTGGATCCCTTGCTCGAGTGTCTTCCACTGCATTCTATGATGATACTCCTGCATTCTTTCTTTGTGAATGAACCTTTCTCTCACACTCATTAAGAGCCGCTCCCAAAGAGAGAGAGGCCCTGGCTCCCTCACAAATATCTGGTCCACACCTGGGTCCTGGGTCAACGATCCCAGATACCTTGCCTCACCACTAGCCAGTTGCACACTTGTGCCCATAAGGTCCCAAACCCGAAGCAGCCAGGTGGTATAAGGCTCACGCCCCCTTCGCACAATGTCGTTTCGCATAGCACGGAGACTGTCGTGCGACAGGGACTCAGTGATGACTTCTGGCTCTGGCTCTCCTGCTGGTTGTGAGGGCCCTGGTTGCCCATCATCATTAACTGGTCGTACTGATTTGGTCTTATACTTCCTCCTTTGCACAGGGGCGACTGCTGCTGGCTGTGGTTGTCCTTGTGGTTCAGCTGAAGCCTGGACGGTTGTAACGTCCGTGGGTTCCACTGCTGCACCATCGGACTCACCCTCTTTGGGGCAGGGAGAGGGTTTTTCACTAGCTGAGGAGGTGTATTCCCTTAGCAATTGGCATATCTCCTGGCGCACTTGGCCCATCTCCTGGCACATCTCCTTGCGCACCTGGCCCATCTCCTGGCATATCTCCTGGCGCACCTGGCCCATCTCCTGGCACATCTCCTTGCGCACCTGGCCCATCTCCTGGCATATCTCCTGGCGCACCTGACCCATCTCCTGGCATATCCCCTGGCGCACCTGACCCATCTCTTGGCACATCTCCTGCATCCCTTTTGCCAGTACCCCCACCCAGTTTGGGTAGTCCATTTCTGAGGTGGACTGTTGGGCAGTATCAGTCTGTGGGGCGGGATCTCTAGTGTCTGGGGCTGTGTCAGGCTCTGGCTCTGGGGTAGGATCTCTAGTGTCTGGGGCCGTGTCAGGCTCTGGGACAGGATCAGGCTCTGGGGTAGGAACTCTACTCTCTGGGGCCATGTCAGGTTCCGGGGCAGGATCTCTAGTCTCTGGGGCTGGTGTCCGGGTAGATATCCAAGCCAATCTCAACTCATCGTTGAATGCTAAATAGAGTAGGCCTATCAGCAGCAGATGGTTAGTATTCAGAGGGAATTTAAACCCTTCGAAAATTGATGGGGTGGGCCCAAAGAACTGGTTGAGGGGTTGGGAGAAAACTTCCCCTGGTGTCATTTCCTCACAGAAGGTACCATTGTTAACATAACCCCAAAAACATGTGCTCAGTGTGTGATAGCTGTTTATCCATGTGCCCACATTCCGGAGGAAGTTAAAGACCCATGAATTCCTCACCTTCTCGACCCATAACGCAAGCTGGATAACAGCAATGGTAGCCTTAGTCAGAGGACCCATATTCAAGTAAGGAGCTGCAAAGGGGAAGAATATAGCCACGGCTACATGCCACCCAAACCAGGGTAAACTAGACCACATAGTGCTGCCTAACAAGGTTCCAATATCCAGCACACAAAATAAAGTTATCGAGGAACTGTTATTCCTTTTTCACCTCTATCTCTTAATGCCCTCAGGCCTCACGTTGGGCGCCAAGATCTGTCTCGGTTTTGAAAGACAGGTGTCTGCTAAGGAAGGCAGAGGCCCCCCTTGAAGTGGCAGATATAACCCCTTTTCCCTCCAAGTTATTATATTTTGAAATCAAGAGCCTTTAGGCAAAGATGTGGGAAATAGGAATAACAGTTCTTTACTATATATATATATGTATATAACCAGTCAAACAAAACAACAACAACTATGGCAGTAACAGCAATCACAAATCCAGTCCCAGCCTTCTCGGCTGTCAGGCTATTTCCCCTCGGGTGCAGTTCCGCTCGCAGCCGGCAGGGGCGCTGGCGGCTCCCGGTGAGCAGGGCAGGTGCGATGGTTCCCCCGCGGCTGCAGGGGGCGCTCCGGAGCGAGCTCGGGGAGCACGCGGCTCTGGTGCCCTGGGATCCCGGGAAGGGATGGAACAAAGGCTTCACAAACCCCTGGGCAGCTGATCCCGGGCTCTCAGGAACAGCAGGCTGAAACGGCAGGCTGGAACGGCAGGGACGGACGCAAATCCCGGGTGGCAGGCGAGATGTATCCAGATGGGAGAACCCCACGGAGGCCCAGGCAGGCAGGGCGAGCAGGGCTACAGCGTAGCGAAAGCTCGAAGCAGCAGCGGGGCAGGGCAGCCACAGCCCGGTCTCCAGCAGGGCAGGGAAAGCGGCTTTTGGGGTCCCGGCGTTGTTTCCAGCAGGAAGAAAGAACGGCCAACAAGAAAGAAGCAGCAGCTCCTTTCTCTGCAGCTTCTCTCTCCAGACGCTCAGAGCGAACTGCCCCCACACCCAGGTGTAGACAAAGGAGTAGCCAGGCCCGCCCCACTCCCCTTTTTGTCTTTCTTAAGTACAGCTATTTGTCCCCTAGCAACATGCATATGGGAGAAAATTCCTTTAACAGGAAAAAAACTAAGACTAAACTAAAACCCCAACAAACTGGGAGATCTAGAACTTTTTTTAACTGGCTTTTCAAAAATTTCTCCTTTATTTCTCGAGAGTTACTTTTTGATATTGAACCTCCTGGATCTTGTCAGGGGTGTTTTTGGGACGAGATCTTGTGGAAGATGAAAGATCAAACAGAACATGTATTAGTGATTGAACCCTTGCGTGGATCCATGGTAGTCAGTGGAGCTATTCAGGAGCATTTATATGGTCCTATTAAAGCAAAGGATGGCCATAGTCCTGCGGCCGAGGCCGCGCGGCCGCCATCCCTGTGGCTCACGGTGGCGGAGGTGCCTGCGCTGGATGCGCCCGGCCCCCTCGGGAGCGCGCCCCTTATCGCAGACCCCATCCCTGTCTCGGGGTCCCCGGCCACGCGGCCGCGAGTGAGGGAGCAATGCCGCAGGCGCCGCGGGTGCCGTGGGCCACGAGCAGCCAGGAACCGGGCATCGGCGCGGCAGGCCGCTCTGAGCACACGGCTCGGAGAGCCCTGCGGAGGGAGAAGCGGCGGTTTCCACAGCGACACGAGAGGCCGCGCAGCGCAGCGCTGAGCCAGAACGGGGCCGCTCTCAAAGCAGCGTGGAGTTTGCGGAGTGGAACCGCTCACGGGGCACGGAGCCAGCGGCGATGGCAACGCGGGGCCTCGCAGAGCCCAGACACGCGCCGGAGCAGCGTCCCTCGGAGAGTGCGGAGCAGCCGCAAGGCGGGGGCCCGGCCGAGACGTCGGAGTCGGTGAGGCGGCGGCCACGCGGGACCAGCAGCCACGATGAACACGCAAGCACGTGATAGGAGGAGTTGTAGCAACGAAAGTTACAGGAACTGTGAAATGGTACAATGTCAAAAACAACTATGGGTTTATAACATGAGATGATACAGGGGAAGATCTATTCATCCATAGAACTGCCATTAAAAGGAATAACCCTAAAAATTACCTGCAAAGTGTAGGAGATGGAGAAGTTGTACAGTTTGATATAGTACAAGGAAAGAAGGGTTTACAAGCAGCAAATGTTACTGGGCCGGGGGGTATTCCAGTCAAAGGCAGCCGTTATGCACAAAATTATAAACAATATCCATCCCAGCAATTTCCCTACTCACAGCCTACTTTCCCCTTTCACCCTATACCCAATATGAACCCCTTCCTAAGTTTACCCTATCCCCAGTTTATTCCTAATCCGTTTTTCACCCCATGGCTTCCCTATACAATTCCATTTCCCTACAATTCCTCTCTGATGCCGAGGGGGGGATGAAAAGGGGAAGGGAAGAAATTAAACCCTCTCCTGCCTCAGTTTCCCCACAAAACATGCCCGGAGAGTTCTGTCTCCCGTCTGTCAGCCCTAAGATGTTCCACAGAATCTGATTGGACATTTAAAGACTCAGGAGGGTGGCTTGTTTTGTCTTGAAACTGTTCTTGTTATGTTTATCCAGTTGTTTTCATTCTCCTTTTATTAAAATAAAACGGGTGAGGTGTTGGGGTCCCTTCCCCCTGCCATGGAGCCCTGGGAGAGGGGCCCTGAGGGCACAGACACGGGGCTTCCCTGCCCCTGCTCAGCCTCGTTCCCATTGGTTGGTTTGGGTTCCCTGATAACGCCAAGGACCCTCGGGTCCCGTGACTGAGAGAGTTCCTGAGCTGAGCCCTGGCCATGCGGCTGGAGAAATAAACATCTCTGAAACATTTACCACAAATCTGTCCATATATACTTCGCTTTCCACGGGACTCCTGGTTTGAAATACACTTGTTGCAGTAATCCCCGCTGTGACAGGGAGAATCCCCTCCACTGACCTGCTGGCCACGCTCCTTTGGATGCAGCCCAGGGCTCCGTTGGTTTCAGGGCTGGCTGGCACTCACAGCTGGCTCATGGGGAGCTTTTTGTGACCCATCACTCCCAGGTCCTTCTCCAGGGGCTGCTCTCAGTCCCTGCCGTGCCCAGCCTGTTGCTGTGTCTGGCATTGCTGCCTCCCAGGTGCAGGATACTGCCCTTGGCTTTGCTGAATTTCATGAGGTTTGCCTGGGCCCAGCCCTGTAGCCTGTCCAGGTGCCTCTGGATCCATCCCTTCCCCCACCACACAGCTCAGGGTTGTCAGGGAACTGGCTGGGGGTGTCTCCATCCCACTGCCCACAGTGCCCACAGAGCTGTGGAACAGCATCGACCCCAGCACCAACCCCTGAGGGACCCCACTGGTCAGTGGTCTCCAAGGGGACAAGGAGCTGCTGACCACAACTTACGGCTTTTGTCGAGGCAGACATAAAAGCCACACTAGCCGTAATCCATAGTCGAGAAAGGTAGAAAGACTTTTAATTTTCTCTACTGCTGTTCTTACACCTCTTCCCAATGGCTGTGGCCTAATTTAAGACTGGCTGCTTAGCAAACAGTGACAAGGCTGTCTAACAAACAATGACCATTCAGGCAGTAAAGCAATCAGCTACACAAGCAAAGGTATAACTGCTAGATGTTATCAACAAGCTCTTCCTTGTACACTCTCAGTGTCCCATAACAAGAACATCCTCCCCTTGTGTCCAGAACATCTCCTCTCATTGATTATCTTCTTGGCCTTCTCTGTGGATTTCACTGAAGCTGCAGAATTTCACTGTAATATTCTCATGGGTAAACTCTGACTGGTTTCAGGTCTGATTCTGTGAGGCCCCCAGACCAGCTGTCAGCCTCATCAGGTCCCCCCTTCTGTTTTTGTATTACAAAGGCAGCATTTATTGACTTTTGCAGGGCCCTTTGAAAAAAAGACAATAAACACGGCACAATGAGCAGGATACAAAAAATAACCAATAGGATCAGGCATCTGATTTTAAGTAGATTTTTGATTCATCCTGCAACTTTCCAATTGCCAAACAAACTATTGAGCCAATCAGATTCTGATTCTTCATGCAATTTTGACACGTTTGTTTGTAATTCTTTAATGTGGGCATGAATAGATTTTGAATGATCAGACAAATTCATACAACACATTCCATCGAAATCCTCACATCTACGTCCATGTGCTAATAACAAAAAATCAACGGCAGCTCTATTTTGCAGTGTAGCGTGCCTTACTGAACTGACACCCGTTCATAATCCGGCTAAAGCAAGGGAAGTAGCGTTACTCTGCCAAGCTAGCCAACATCCTAACTTGTTTAACAGTCCCAGTGCTTTAGCAGCTGCTATTTGTGGAGAAAGGAAGGAAACAGCCCATCGAGCACCTGGTGGCCAAAATTTGGTGTTGTCATCACAATCAGGGGCAAACACACGGGTGCTGCATTTTCCTCCTCGTAGTTTATGCTGTAAAATCATAGCTATGTGTTAGGTGTTAACAGTGAGAGTCATCCTAAGCTGCAAGGACCTCCCTTGATGTGTGATGGAATTGCAGCCCATGCTCGGTCTCTGCAAATAAGAAACACCCCTGGAGGCAAAGCCAGAGGAACAGTAGTAGAGTGTGAAATATGTGGTGAACTGTAGCAACCTGGTTGTCTGGATTTTTTATGAGCACAAATATAATACTTAAATAACTTTGTGTCATTCCCCCAAGACCCGCAATTGAATTTCCCACTGCAGTGACAGGCCATGAGTTTGGCCAGTTGTGATGTGAAATCACCATGACATCTGCTCCCGTATCAATCAGCGCTTTGATCTCAACAGTCTGCGGCTGTGTCCCCTTCAGTGTTAGCTCACAAATCAGTTGTGGTCTCTGCTCAGAAAGTTGTTGAGTCCAAAAACCCTGAGGCGCGCCGGTAGAACCGAAGCCTCGGTCTCCTCTCTCTTTAAGTCCAGTCCTGAGAACACAAGACTGGAGAAGTACAAGTTGAGCAACATGAGTATGAGCAGGTGTGACTGCAGGAGGAGAGGGTGTAAAAACCATTGCACATATTTGTCCTGTAAAGTCTGCATCAATTACTCCCGGATGCACAAAAATCCCTTGCAAAGTAGCACTGGATCTTCCTATTAGCAAAGCACTTAAATTTTGCCCTATGGGTCCATGTGCATCCAAAGGCACTTTATGAACTGCAGGAGAGTCTGTAATCACTGTGCTGGCGGTGCAAACATCCATCCCGGCTGAGCCTTTTGTTCCGCTGGCAAGCCGGTCACACAAACCTGTGCCGGGCGCAGCGGCTCCTGGGGAAATATTTCTGTCTGAATGCGCTGTCCCCTCGAGCTCCGTTGGAAGTTTCCCTGATTTCCATTGGCATGGAAATGAGATTTACATTGTTTTTTATAATGTCCCAGTTTACCACATTGGTTACACAGAACTGCTCTGGGGGCTGCTTTGTTGTTAGCAGCTTCGGAGGATGGAGTTCTGTGTGGGCACTGAGATTTAAAATGGCCTGGCTGTCCACATCTGGTGACCCCGAGATTTGATATCCCAGCTAGCAGCCCCAGACTGCTCCCAGGCAGGCAGCTGAGGTGATTTTTCTCTTGTCGTGGAACCTGCATCTTCCAGGATGTACCTGAGACTCCTCTCAGGCATCTCTGGGAGTCTTTTCACATCTCCATGAAGGAGCTGAGATCCCAGGTAGTGACTCGAGACGGCTCCAGGGAGGCAATCGAAGATGATTTTTCTCTTTTGAAGGAAAATGCCGAGACCCTTCTCAGCATTTCTTGGAGTCTTGGTCTCTTATTTGGGGACCTGAAATCCCAGGTAGCAGCCCTGGGCTCCTCCTGGGAAGGTGCCCAAGATGCTATTTTGCTTTGAAGTGAAATTGTATCCTCCTGGATTCACCCAAGACTCCTTCCAGCAATCTCCTGGAGCCTTTTCACATCTCCTCTAAGGAGCTGAGATCCCAGGTAGCAGCCCCACACTGCCCCAAGGCAGGTACCCAAGAGGATTTTTCTTCTTTAAAAGAAAAGTTATCATCTGGGATTGAGCTGGAGCCTTCTCAAGCATTTTCTGGAGTCTTGATTTCTGATCTTTGTCAATTCCTTTGGATAAAACCTCCGACATCATCAAATCCAACCTATGACCAAACACCACCGTGGCAACCAGACCAGGGCACTGAGTGCCAGGTCCAGTCTTTCCTTAAACACCATAACCAGGTGCAGCACCAGACTCTCCCCTGGTTTAAATATTGCTCCAGTTTAAATATTGCTTTCATGGGTGTCTTGGGATGACTTTGTGATGTGTATCCCCTATCGCTGCCCCATGCCCAGAAATTAATTTTGTGCCTTTCTGTGCCTTTAAACTGAGCCTGAGAGGGGGGAGGAAAAACTGAGCAAAACTTCTTCAAAGCAGTTTGCAGCTTGTTCAAGGTCACACAGAGCTAGAGACGTTTTTTCAGCTGCAGCAGCAGAGCAAGAGTGGGGAAGGCACCCTGTTTGCTTTCGGCCAGTTTTTCAGCTCCTTTTTCTCTCTCCGGGGGGAGACGGAGAGTTGAACTTTTGTTTTCCTGGGACTTTGTTTTTTTCCTTTTTTGTCTGCTGGACGGTTTCAACATCAGAATACATCGGGAGGAATTTCCACCAAGGCCTTGGCCCTCGAGGTGGGCCCACCACCCCGTCCCAGCTCCAAGGAGGGGGAGAGAGATCTACGGAAGGACTCTGAAATGTTCCCAGGTTTCTCTCAGCAGAGCGAGAGGTTTTATTATTTAGCATTATTATCTTTTTCCCGTGTGTTTGTTAAAGAAATAGTTTTTATCTCTTTCACTTTCCTTCAAGGAAAAAGTTTCTTTTTTTCCCAAACCTGGTGGGGGAGGGCTGGTTGTAACCTGCCTTCTCTCAGAGGATGTATTTCTAAATTTGGCCAAACTGGCACAATGGGATATTTCCTCCTCCTGGATCCACCTGAGACTCCTCCCAGGCATCTCTGGGAGCGTATTCCCTTCTCCTCAAGGGAGCTGAGATCCCAAGAGCAGCTCCAGATTCACCCAAGGGAATTACCCAAGGTGATTTTTCTTTTCTTGTGCATCCTGAATCTTCCAGGATCCATGTGAGTCCCCCCCCCAGGCACCTCCTGGAGTCTTTTCATATCCATTCTAAGGAGCTGAGATCCCAGGCAGAAGCCCCAGCAGAGCTGCCTCAGGTGCTTTCTTCCCCCTTGCAAGAAACTACATCCTTCTGGGTTCACCTGACATTCCTCCCAGGATTCTCTTGGAGTCTTTCGATCTTTAATTTTGAGACCTGAGTTTATAACCACGGGCCCACAATCTTCCAGGGAAGGTTTCCAATACGTTTTTTCTCCTTTGGAGAAATCCACCCAAGACTTCTCCCAGGTAGGTCCCAGAGTCTTCACATCTCCTTGAAGAAGCTCCAGGAAGCAGCACCAGATTTCTCCAGGGAAGATTCCCAAGATGTTTTTGCTCATTTGGAAGTTTTCTCTAGACCGGGATCCACTGGAGACTCCTCCTGGCATCTGCCAGAGTCTTTTCATCTCCGGATTAGGCACTTGAAATCCTGGGTAGAACCCTTAGACTCCTCCAAGGCAAGTACCAGAGCTGATTTTTCTCTTTCATGGTTCCTGGATCTTCCGGATCTACCTGACATTGTTCCCAGACACCTCTGAGAATCTTGACCTCCAAGTTCAGAACAAAAAATCCTGCCTGGCAGCCCCAGATTGTTCCAGGGAAGCTGACATTGATACATCTTTACTTTTGCAGTGAACCTGCATCTTCCAGAATCTCCCTGAGACTTCCCAGGCATCTCTTGGAGTCATTTGCCACAAGGAGGACTAAGGAACTGAAATCCTGGGTATCAGCCTGAAGGGCTTTTGTGCCAGGAAAGAGGGAGCTGTGCAGGCCTGGAGGAGTCCAGGGGCAGCTGCGCTGTGCTGCCTGAGGAGCAGCTGAATGTGCCTCCTCTTGTGCCGGAGCTGCGTCCGTGTGCCCCGCTGGGCACGCTGAGAAGCAGCTGAATGTGCATCCTCTTGTGCCGGGGCTGCGTCCGTGTGCCCCGCTGGGCACGCTGAGGAGCAGCTGAATGTGCCTCCTCTTGTGCCGGGGCTGCGTCCCTGTGCCCCGCTGGGCACGCTGAGGAGCAGCTGAATGTGCCGCTGGGCACGCTGAGGAGCAGCTGAATGTGCCTCCTCTTGTGCTGGGGCTGCGTCCGTGTGCCCCGCTGGGCACGCTGAGGAGCAGCTGAATGTGCCTCTGGCTGCAGGCTCTGTGTGCAGGCTGCTGCTGGACACAGAGGCTGCCTTGGCCTCCTGGTGCAGGTCTGGGCAGTGCCCCTGCTGCTGCCGAGCGCAGGGCAGGGCTGGCTGGGGCTGTGGCGCCGGCCGGGGTGCCGGGCTGCAAGGGCCGGCCAGGACAGCAGCTGCCCCACTGCGGCCCTTGTCCCCGCCAGGGCCCCCGGGCCAGGCCACGATGGCTCCCACTGCTGCTGGAAGGACAAGGCCTGGCCCTGGTTGCCCCGAGGCTGCTGCTGCTGCAGGCTGACCAAGAGCAGGAGGTGTGGGATGGAGGCACGGCCTTGGCACACTGCTGGGCAGCCCTGGCGCCGTCCCAGCACCGGCCTCTCCCTCCCTGCCCGGCCCTCAGCTGGTGCTGCCCTTGGGGCGCTGGGCCTTGGCCTTCCTCTTCTCCATGGGCACCTCCTGCCACCCGCCTGTGGCAGTGCAAGTGGCTGCAGCCACCCCAACCCCAGATGAAACACTAGAACCCACTGTTTGGTGGTCAGGCACCAATGTATAAAGACTATCTGGTTAGGGTGAGATGCCATCACCCCTTGGTGCGGTTATTTACATGTTCTAAATTGGTTGGTTCTTGTTCTCCCCTCCCTGTTTTATGTATAAGTCTGTAAATATTAATTTCCCTTAGTTAAATATGTATCAGCTCTAGAAGTTTCTATGTTACTCGATACCCCATTGGCTGTCCCCTGTAGTCCCTCCTCTGAGTTCTTCCCATTGCCTACTTCATTGTTAATCCTGCCTCCTTAGCCGTACCCTATTGGCGGTATCCCTTATCCCCGCCTTTCCTGCTGTCCTGGGTTGCAGGGTTTTCTATTACCATCCTCGTGAGCTGTTGAAATCAGGTGGGGCAGTGTTTCCTTGCCTCCTGCCCCCAGACTATCTTTCTGTTAATGGCCCATCATTGTCCTGCCGCATGACTCAGAGATAACTCCCTCCAGACTATCTTCTGTTAATGAGCCTAATCAACACTTGGCCTCATGACTCATTACCCCATTGTGAGATGCTCCACCCAGAAGGAAGAACCAAGCATCCCATCGTGGATATAAGCTGAGATTCTGAACACCAGACACAACCCTTCCACTGGATTTCCAGTGGACAGGAGCTACACAGCCACCACGTGACCTTCTGAGGAAGAGCAGCCCCTTTTTTCTACAGGATCACCACTTCAGGAGGACTGCAGCCATCATTCTACCACACTGCTACCACCACCCTGATTAACAGGGTGTCTGGTTGTATTCTGACTCTGTCAGTTTAACCCAGTGTTTTCTGCCTTTATTTTTGTTCGGTTTTTTTCCTTTTCTTTAATTTCCCCATTAAATTGTTATTCTGACTTGGTGTCTCCCACTAGTTTATTTTCAAACTAGTACACCTTCCCCGAGTATAAAATCCCTGGACCCTCTTCAAAAATCGGCTCTTCGTCCCTAGTCCCTTCACCTGTGAATAAACCTGCACGCGGAACCTATACGAAGAGTCCCCTCCTTCCTTCTCTGCCTCTGCTGGTGCAACCCGACAGCTTGCCCAGGACAAGCTCCTTTGGGTGAGGAGCTCCCTCTCTTCCTTGGAGCTGCGGACACAGAGGATGCAGCCAGACCTCTGGGCTTCTTGTTACCTGGCTAGCACGCCCCTCACCCGCCTGCCTGGGGAGCTGCTGCCTCCTGAGCCAGGGGCTCTGCTCTGCTGCCCTGGGTGCCCCGGGGCTCCTGAAACATCCCAGGGGCAGGGCAGGGCCCAGAGGTCACAATGTCCCCTTGGTTCCATGGGGCCCCGCAGTGTCACAGTGCTCCCTGCGCACCCTGAGGCCCCACATCAGCCAGCGCAGGCCATTGCCATGAAGACTCCCATGCCCAGACCCAGCTGGAACCAGCCTGAAGCAGCCCCTTCCAGCACAGCCACTCATGGCAACAGCCCCAAGTCTGGGCAGGGCACCTGGGCAGCCCCAAATGCCTGTCCCAGACTGGACAGAGCCCGTGTGTGTGTGCCCGCGGGTCTGTGCTGCAGGAGACACCTGCAGCACTTGTGACCTGCACACCAGAGCAGCCGCAGAGGGAACAGGAGGGGGCCATTAGTGTTGCTCCTGGGTTTGTGGGGGGTGATCTGCAGGTGTGCGGTGGCTGTCAAGGTTCCTTTCCCTGTTGGAGCTGCTCTGGGTATGGTTTGCTGTGTCCATCTGTGTTTCCTTGCAGATGCAGGGATTTAGTGCTTTCCCTCTGGGGGTCAATACCTTGGCTGATCTGTGCCTTGGTGGGGCTCCAGTCACTGCCCAGCCCAGGCTCACACAGGCCTGCAGATACTCTGGGCTGTCCAGGCAGCTCCAGTTTCTTGTCCTGGAGAACATTCTGTGCCCTGTGCCATGGGGGACAGTCTTGGGTATGTTCCTCAGTGACCTGTCACCATCTCCACTGTCACCATACAACAGTGGGTTTGTCCAAATCAAATTCTTGGGCTTTAGCAGCTACTGATGTGAGCACTTTCCCTCTCCAAAATCCATGGAGCTACAGACCCTTGAGGTGGGGAAATTCTCTTGGCTTAAATTGACATGAGCTTGGAAGAAGAGCCAAACCTTCAGTCAGTGCACTGGGGAGATCCCACTTTATTCCCAAGATGCTATGAAAGCATCAGCTCTGGGCCCTTTTAGACACACTCTAAAGGCTCCAGGTGATGCAGAGCTGGTTCATCCTAAATCTAAATAGTCTAAATCTAAATAGTCATTTAGGAAAATAATAAACACAAATAACAATACAGTGAATGATAATAGTAATAAAAACCCAACAAACCAGGAGGTTCAGGTCTCCAGGGCCCTACTATGAGAGTCATTTGTGAAAAGAGATTAAAAGCTACCAGAAGAGGTTCCTAAAATCAGTTTCCTAGTTGCCTCCTTGACTCCTGGTTCCTCAGGCTGTAGATGAGGGGGTTCAGTGCTGGAAGCACCACTGAGTACAGAACTGCCACCAGCAGATCCAGGCATGGCGAGGAGATGCAGGGGAGCTTCAGATGGGCAGACACAGTAGTGCTGACAAACAGAGAGACCACGGCCACACGAGGGATGCACATGGAAGAGGCTCCTGCTCAGAGGGGACCCTCAGCACAGCCCTGAAGATCTGCACATGGACACCACAGTGAACACCAAACAGCCAAAGTCTAAACAGGCACTAACCACAATAAGCCAAACTTCCCACAGGTAATGTGAGTGTGAGCAGGAGAGCTTGAAGATGTGTGGGATTTCACAGAAGAGCTGGCCCAGGGCATTGCCCTGGCCCAGGGGCAGGGAAAATGTATTGGCCGTGTGCAGGAGAGCGTAGAGAAAGGCACTGGCCCAGGCAGCTGCTGCCATGTGGGCACAAGCTCTGCTGCCCAGGAGGGTCCCGTAGTGCAGGGCTTTGCAGATGGACACGTAGCGGTCGTAGCACATGATGGTGAGGAGGGAAACCTCTACTCCCATGAAGAAGACAAACAGAAACACCTGAGCAGCACATGCTGAGTAGGAGATGTGCCTGGTGCCCCAGAGGGAATTGTGCATGGCCTTGGGGACAGTGGTGCAGCTGGAGCCCAGGTCGGGGAGGGCCAGGCTGAGCAGGAAGAAGAACATGGGGCTGTGCAGGTGCTGGCCGCAGGCTCCGGCGCTGATGCTGAGGCCGTTGCCCAGGAGGGCAGCCAGGGAGATGCCCAGGAAGAGGCAGAAGTGCAGGAGCTGCAGCTGCCGCGTGTCTGCCAATGCCAGGACAAGTAACTGGCTGATGGAGCTGCTGTTGAACTTTTTGTCCCTCTTGGTAGGAAGGAGAAAAAACAGGGACAAGTTCCAGAGATTTCTCTGAGGAAAATGAGAGGCATTTCTCAGAGACCATCCCCCTGCTACTCAGACCCACTTTCCCTTCGTAGGACTGCTGCCTTCAGCTCTGTGCCTGGAGCTCTGCTTGGTGCTGGATGAGTGTCCTGTGAGGAGCAGATCCTCTGCCCACAGCTGCTGAGGAATCAGCCCAGCTCTGCAGCACTGACTTCAGGGGAATTTGGGGAATAGCAGACAGTGCTCTGGCTTCACATTTGCACTTGCAACTGCTCCTAGCACAGAAGGGCTGGTCAGCACCTGCAATCCCAATGCTAAGCAAAGGGGATGGATGGGAAATTTAGATTTTTCTGCAGTTCTTCCCCCTCTACCTGAGTGTCCTTGCATGTCAGAAACACTCAGCATTTCTAGTGCAAAGAACAAAGTGAGTCCTGCAAGACAAGAGCATTACTGCCTGAGGCTCAGCACGCAGTGAGAGCTGCTCTGTCCCTCTGTCCTATCCCCAGATGCCTCACGGCTGCACCTTTCTTAAATGGAGCGCGATTATGCTCCCATGTCACACTGAAAAGCCACCAGACACTGCTGGGAGCAGAGAGGTCCACTGCAGACCAGGAAATGTCTCACCCTTCCTCAAGGTCTCAGCACCCCACTTCCAGCCAAGGACACACCCGGCTCAATTCACCAACCCACCACCACCTCCTCCATCACAGCGTCTCTGCTTCTTCGTGAGCCTTTCAGAGAACACAAAGATACTTGAGACAGGTTTGCACCTTGCAGGGCAGTTCAGAGCTTGGAAGGACACCCAAGAAGGATGTACAGGATTGCATCTCAGTAAGGGAGAATTGCTCATTCCCAAACAACAAACAGAATGATTGCCTACAGCCCCACAGTGTAGAAGAAAGTTGGGAAGCTTGTTGCCATGGACATGGCTGTAGAAAAGGACTGAAAGAATCAGAGTTGACTGTGCAGCTGAAAATCCCAACCCCAAGGAGCATGGGAGCGAGAACTCAATAACAACAGCAACACCAGACAGGTGGAGGAGCAAGGAAACACAAAGAGAGGTTGTGTGGATACAAAAATGCTGCTAGCAAGAATTTTTCTTGCTATTTTCTAAGCCCGTGAGAGACTTTTCTCTCTCACAGAAGACAGTAGCAGAGTTCTAGAAACTATGAACACCTGTGACCTTGCAAAAGCCTTGTTTATGGTACAGTAGAAAAATATTTTGACAACGGATGTTTTAGGATTTTAGCCAATCACCCCCAAGGGGTGGCTGATCCTTTGTCCAATTAGACTATGAAGAAAAGTCTATAAAAGAGTTTGTAAAATAATTAAATAAATCAATCTTGCTGCACAATTCCTGCCTGCTGGATCTCTCTCCTCTCCTTCCTACGGCTGTGGGATACAGTAATAGTGGAGGAGCAAGGAAACACAAAGAGAGGTTGTGGCTGAGAGAGGCCAGGGCAGGGGCAGCCGGGCAGTGAGGGCAGCAATAGCCTCACCCAGCTGTGCCACCACCGGTGCTGGGCGGCTGCTCCCAGCCCCGTGCTCTGCAGAAGGAACTGGGCCCGGGGCTGCAGAGCTGCCCCATGGCTCTGCTGCAGCTCTGCCTGCCCAGGAGGGGGATCTTGGCCTTGGCCCCACGGTATTGAGGGCAGAGGCTTGGCTGGGTGCAAGAGGAGGAGGCAAAGGGGGCTTGCTCAGAGGAAGGGCTCGGCATTGGAGTGGGTCACACAGAGTTCTCTGAAGTCTCCCCCACACAGCATTTCTGGTTATAGTTTCCCCTCACTCCATGATCTCTGCTGCCTGGGGTTTTTCCTCCAGGGAAGCTTTTTTTCCCCTGTCAGCATTCAGAGAACCCAGCACAAGATCCCTGCACTCACCGTGGCCCTCCAGAAAGCTGCGTGTTGGCAGGGCGCTGGCTGGACACGTCTTCCCGTTTGCAGGTGGGAAAGGGCAGGACACAGCAACCTGATGGGCCCAGCAGAGGTGATGCCTGTGCTTCTATCAGCAGAGGAATGGCTGAAGGCACTTTCAGAGGCTTCAATCAGACCTACTGGTCACTCAAAGTTACAGCTCAGGGCTCTCAGTGACTTGTTCCAGAAGGAGAGCCCCTTTTGTATTTTCCATCCCCAATTCCCCAAGAATATGAAACTGAAATCACAGACTCAGGGAAGCTCCTTATCTTTATAGTAATCCCTCCCTTGACCTTTCCCTTGCAAAGTGCCCTCAGCAATGTCCTGGGGGTGATGTAGAGCTGGGAGAAGACCTCCTGAAAGCAGAAGCTCCCTCTCCTGCCTGGGCACCGCTGGCAGCACACGAAGCTCCACAGCCTGCAGCCGTGCCCACGCCAGGGAGCCCACACGCCCTGTGCCTCTGGCAGTGCAGCAGCGAATCCGAAGGCTGGGGGCTGTGCCAGCTCTGGGATAGCATTCCAGGCAGCTGCACTGCCCTGCAGCCAGACACTGACCCTGGCAGGGGCTGCAAAGCCTTGGCTCCAAGGGAGCTCTTCTCTGTACTCCCAGCCCAGCCTGCCCTTCCCCTCTCTGTGCCTCCCTCCCGTGCCCTGGGTGCCTGCCGGCTGTGCCCCGGCCCTGCTGGGCTGTGCAGAGCAGCTGCTCCTGGGCAGAGCTGTCTCTCTGCGGCGCTGCTCTTGTCAGGAGCTGCCTCCAGCCCCGAGCCCAGCCCAGCTCGGCAGCGCAGCAACAGCCCCAGGCAGCACTTTCCCCTCACCTTCGAGGCTCCCGCCAGGTGTCCCTGGGGCTCCAGGGGAACCTGCTGTCAAACGGCCTGAAGCGAGCACTGAGGTCTCACTGCCTGCGCTGGGGAGACTAATTTATTTCCAGAGGCATCATTCCTCCTCTCAGAGGTGAAGTTGCAACTCAATATCCTTTTTCATCTTGTTATTGCACAGGACACCCAGGCAGTGATCTCCCCAGGATGGGATCTCCTTTACCCCTGCTGAGGGAAGGGATCCAGACGGGCCAGTGGAGGCATCTCATCCTGGGTTTGTGTTCCCAGCATTTGAGGGACACCCAGTTCCCATCCCACACCTTCCACTAAGCCACAGCAGGTGAGTTTCTTCTTGCCTCTGTACATGTGTGCACGGAATAGACACCTGGGTGTGAGTGTCTTCTCTCAACTCCCGTAATTGCAATTGATGCAGACAGAAGGCAGGAGTGAGCTGGTCAGAGGTCAGGCACAAATGCCAGAGGTGGTCCCACATCTCCAGGAAAAGGAGCAGGTTCCTATGGAGGACTAGAATTGTCCTGGCATTCCCTGGCCAGGCAAAGCAATGGGGTGCCAACAGCCCTGAAGGAGTTTTGGACAACTCCTTGCATGGGCTGCCAGGTGGGCTAAGAAAGGTGATACTCACTGGGACTTGGAGCTGACCAACAGGAGAAGCTGCTCAGGAATGGGGTCAGCAGTGTCCACCTTGGCTGACGTGACAATGAAATCGGGGCGTCTCACATGCCAAAGGGCAGGGAGCAAGGGCAGCAGCAGGGCGTGGGCCAGGGCACTCCAGAGGAGAAGAATTTGATGTACTGGGAGACTGATCCAAGAGGTGCCATGGTAAAGGCAGCTCTGAAGGCTGAAGGAGCTCAGGAGATCTTACAGGCCTTGCAGGAAAGCTTCCTGCCAGGACAAGAAGGATTTCTCCACGTTCCCGTGAAATAAGCATCCTTCTCTGCTGGCTGAACAGACAGAACTCCAGCACAAAGAGGCAGCAAACAGGACATGGAAACAGGGCAAGTTGCAAAGCAGGAATTTAGCAAACCTTGCCCCAGGATGTACGGATAAAGCCAAAAGCAAAGCTCCCAGCATTTTGGGAGCCGCTGGGAAGGGTAGAGGAAGCCCAAGGAGCTGTTGCAGGAATAGAGGGTCCTGCTGAATGAGTCGCACCCATCCTGGAGGCCTGGCACAAGTGGGCACTGGGGCTGGTGGCCTCCTATGTGCATGTCAGCCTAGGAGATGGTCATACACCCTTCCTCTGGGAGGGACTGTGCCTGTCCATGCACATGGCTCTAGACTCTGCAGAATCTACTTGAAGACAGGCTGAGGAGCTAAATACGTTGGCATGAATGCAGAATTGGGTCTCCAAAACCCATGTGGTTGAATTTGTCTCTTTAGGTTGAAACCTCTTCATTTTGACTACATTCCTGAAGTCTCAGCTTAAGAGTTGAGGGATTAGGGAAAATCATCAGGATGTTTACATTGGCCAAATCCCTGAGCATGTCAAGGTCCCTCTGCACTCAAGGTCCCTTGTGCCAGCTGCCCAGGGATGGGTGAGGATGGCTCATCCTGAAGCGCAGTCGCTCACGGGATCATGGAATGATGGAATCATAGGATGGGCCGGGTTGGAAAGGGCCTTTAAAGGCCATCTAGTCCAACCAGCTGCCATGGGCAGGGACATCTTCAAGCAGAGCAAGCTGCTCAAAGCCCTGTCCAACGTGGCTCTGGATGTTCCCAAGGATGAGGCACCCAACACCTCCCTGGGCAGCCTGTTCCTTGCTGTCACCACCCTCGGGGTAAAAAATCTCTTCCTCATGGTGGGATCTCTTGGATGACAGTGTGAGGAGCAGCAGGCCAGCAGAGCTCATGGAAGGAAGAGACTCATTTCATGGCACTGCTGGCCTGGGCAGAATTACCATGGCTCAGAAAGGCAGCAGCTGGTGCAAAGGAATCCAAACCTGGGGTGGTGGTGAAAGAGCAAACAGGACTGGGCTGAGTGCTTGAGAGAGGATGAGGCTTGTGGTGATGCGATACCTTTATTGTAGTTTTATGTAAGTTTTCTGTACCCCAATGGTTCATCCCTACCTTCCCCACTCCTATTTCCAGTTGGTTTCCCCCAGACCCAAGCCTCTCCCCTGGTGCTCCCTACATGGTTGTTCTCCTCCCCTTGTTCTAGCTCTTTCCCTATCAATCACCCAAACCCCTCCTGTTGTTCCCCAAGGTCCAGTGTCCATCATGTGAAACCTCCCAATTTACCCTTATATGGTCCCCATCAATCCCCCGAGACCCTTTAGACACCTTTAGACACCTCCCCCTTTGGAAATCCCCTAAACCTCGATGCCCCATTGGGGCATGTGATCCCTTTCCCCTCCTCCCCTTGGGGCTATTGGCCCAAGGAGATGTCTATCCTCATCCACATCCCTCCCTTAGAGATTTCTATTGGTCCCCAGTTAAGCCATCCCCATTGTACCACCTCCCTTTATAAGGGGTTCCCTGGAGCTGCTGGAGGCTTGTCTCCTGGGAGTTGCCTGCAATAAACTTGGATTATCCGCTGTGGCAAGCCTCCTTGCTACTTTTTATCCTCTCCCTCAGCGGGACTGCTGACAGCCACTGTGCCTGGAGCTTCAGCTCCCCTGGGCAGAGCTGAGCTCCTGAGGAGCAGCTTTAAAGCCGAGAGCCTCCAGCTGCTCCCCACTCCTGTCGCACACCGCAGGAGCTAGCCTGGGCAGTGGTCAGTGGCGGTCATTGCAACAAGGCTGATGAGGAAAGAGGACTCCCTGTCCTGGCCTTCCCAGAGGGTCCTTCCCCAAGAGCTTTGAAGCTGCCTGCAAGAGCCTGAGCTCTTGGTGCCCTTGGCCATGGCAGTTGTCTGCACCAGTGAGGTCTGTGAGGAGACAAGTTGTCCTCGTGGCACTGGGGCTGTGTCCAGGCAGCCCTGGGGACGCTGGGCACTATTACACTGCTGTCCTTCCCTGGGCACTGCCCTTCACAGCCCAGGCTGCCTCCAGGGAGAGCCCTGGGCTCTGAGAGGGACAGGATCTCCCGTCCCAGAGGCCGGGATTCAGGCCTTGGCCCTTCTGCTCCATCAAACAAAGGCTTTGCTCAGCACCAGAGCCACCTGCCCAGTGCCTGTGCCTGCCTGCAATCACAGCCTCCAGTGACTGGCTTGAACGAGGCCCTTGGGAGGCTCCATCAGAAAGGGCTTTCAGTGGCAACTCTGAATGCTCCAAGACACTTTGGGTTTCTCTTCTGACTTGGATTTCTTGAGGGACTGCTGCTATCTCCTCTCAGGACCTGAGGATCCTGGACTCAGAACACCAAATACACTGCAGGGCTCATTAAAATGAAGAAAGGCCTAATGAGTCGTTGCCTTCCCACCCCCTTTGTCAAGTCCTCAAGGATTATACAGCTAATTAGACATTGGAGGATTAGAGAGAAAGATTCCAATGACCCCTTTGAAGACATGACAGCAGCACTGTGCAGCTGACCTTGATCCAGGGTTTCCTAAGGAGATCATGACCAATGAAGAAACAGTTCCTCGTGGCCCAACACAGGATGGACAGCTGTGCCCATCACCTCCAGCCCCCAGCCCTTTCTCTCGGTGGCTACCTGGGACCTGCCTCACTTTCTGTCACATGAGACTTCTGAATTCTGTAGTGAAGTCACAGCTCCTTTGCACCAACTTCCACCTCCTTTCACCCTAGATCTGGCTGCAAACAGGCAGGGAAGGGTTTCTGCTAATTAAAAACCTGAAAAGATATTAATTAAAAGTAATAACTAAAGAACCACCTCCCCTCTACCCCTCCCAAAACTCCAAACTAAACCCACCAGCAATAAAATAAGTAAACAAATAACCACAACCCAAAAGCCCCACCAAACTCCGGAGGTGAAACACGATAAACAGTAAAACACAATAAATGAGTCCCACATCCTCCACGACCTCTGCAGACGGTGCCCGCTCGGGCAGGGAGGTGCTGCACAGGGCCAGGTCGGCCTGGTGCCCTGCCCAGGGCCCCCTCACAGCCCCACGGCTCCCGGTCCCGCTGAGGTTTCGGGGAGTGTCGGCTGTCTCTGCCTCGCCGTCCCGCAGCTGCCGGCACACCACGCTGGCCCTGCACGTCCCCCTGCTCGTCCAGGACTCTGCCCCATGTCCAGCACTGCAGGATCTCCACGTGCCCATCGCACCAGCTCCCGCTGCCCACTAGCCACAGGGATACAGAGACAGCGGGGCCTGGGGACGGCAGAGATGTCACCAGCTGGCTCCACACTGAGCACTGGGGGTTCTGCAATGGACGGGATATTCAGTTCGTGGCTTCCTGTTACCTTAGTTCAGATGTGCAAAACAGCTGCTGCTGAGAGAATCCTATCTCAGACTGACGGGTTCCCTCCCAAAATGCTGCAGTCAGTTCTGAGCCAGCACTAAGAAATCCAAGAGCAAAATAGCAAGCTGATTACAGAATCTTGCAAAATGACGTCCAAGAACATTTTGTTATAAAATCACAAATACTAACAGAAGCTGAGAAAACCAACAACATTAGAAAACAAGCTTCAAGCACCTGGACTGGAAGAGCTCAGGCAATAAATTTAATTGGAATGAAGTCTTCTTTCTAAAATGTGAGCACTGCCATCAAATTTCCAAAACCAGTGAAAGAGGGAACCCCAGAAGCAGAAGCCCAGAGGCTTCACACACAGCAATGACATAGAACAGGGCAGGGCAAGCAGCTGCAAAATTTGTAACTTCTCCATTGCAATGAAGGCCTTATTTTAATTTTACTGTAGCCACTATTAATAAAGTGCAAGATTTGAGAGTCTTGAAAAATAAATAAATTATAAAAGACTCCCACCATACCAAAAAGACAAACCTCATTTTTTTTTACTGTCATTAGGCTGCTGAAAAAAGCAATCAAATTATCCTGCAAGTTCAGAGGTACAAAAGAAATCTGACTTGAATTTCTGCACCAAACCACAGGAGGGTTTGTCCAGTTGGCCATTCAGATTAGGAACAAAAAAATTCATATTTTCTAAGATATTTTTCATGGTCATCCTCAATTTTTTTTAAGGCAGATTGAACCAAAGACCTATTATATTCTTGCTGGGAAGAAAGATGCTTTGAGTTATTTAAGCTTTGAGGTGCATTTAAAAATGACTTTAATGAAAGGCAGATACTCCCAGGCTTGAAAGTAAGGCACAAGTAAAATTGGTCACTTGCCTGCAATACTTGCAGGAAGAACACATTGAAACGCCCTTTCACACGAAAATCTAAAAAAATCTTCAATCTAATTATGGACAACAGCAGGCGGAGACAAGAGGAGAGCTGTTACAAATTCTGAGTTTGGTTTTCAAAGTGATTGACAGCAAAGCCTGTGTTTAACTTCAGCAGAGTTGTGTTCAGCGGCTCTGAAAACCAGAGACACGCTGTCTGAAGTGACAGAGACATGTCCGCACCTGGGTCACATCCCTTTCAGCCACCAATTGCACAGTGACAGCTGCTCCCCCACAGGAAAATGGTCTTTGGGATCATTTTAAGCACAAGCACAAGCCCAGCGCAGTGTCAGCCCCTGCCCAGCTGCAGGTGAAGCCCAGGAGGGGAAGGAGGGATTGATTTGGGAGCTCCTGACTGCCCTCAGTGGACCTGGGCCTGGAGCCGTTCCCCCCTTGCCGAGCAGCAGCTGCGGAGCAGGAGCGGTGCCCGATGTGCCCCATCGTGTTTGGGGTGGCCAGGCCGTGGGGCCTGGGGGGCTGGGGAAGGGCTGGGGGGGCAGGTGCTGGGGCAGGGAGCAGTTGGGCTGGGGCGGGGACTCTCCAACCGCCCTGGATGTGGAACTGGAGCCCAGCAACTGCCAGAACGGCTGATGGAGCCCCAGCAGGTGAGTGGGGAAGGGGCAGCTCTCCCTGGGCCAGGCCCAGAGGGGCTCTGCGTGGGCCTGGGCTGTCCCACGGGGAACAGTTCCCTTTGGGAACAACAGGGCATTCCCGGGGGGCTGTTCCAGAGCTGGCGGCAGCTTTGGTGCTGGCCTGGGGACAGGCCTGGCAGGGAACGGGGACTCCTGGCCATGCCAGGGCACACCCACATCTCCTCCTCCCATCACCACGGCCACTAACGAGGGAGCAGCTTTTCACTGCATTGCCAGCACCCCAGTTTACAGCCAGCCTCAGCACCTGCCAGAGGCTGCAATGGCTTTCTCCCAGTCCCCTCCCGGATGATTCCTTGCGGCCCAGAGGAGCCCACAGGAAGGATCAGAGGGTGCTCAGGGGGCTGGAGCACTTCTGCTATGGGAAAGGCTGGGACAGCTGGGACCACTCTGCCTGAAGAAGGCTTGGGAGAGACCTTAGAGCTCCTTCCAGCACCTGAAGGGACTCGGGAAGAGCCCGGGAGGGACTTTGCAAGGACCTGCAGGGACAGCACAAGGGGGAATGGCTTCCAACTGACAAAGGGCAGGGTTCAGTTGGATAGTGAGAAGAAATTCCTCCCTGGAGGAGGAATGGTGAGGAGGGTGGAGAGGCCCTGGCACAGGTTGCCCACAGCAAACAGGGGTTGCCCTGGAAATATTCAAGGTCAGGCTGGATGGGGCTCTGAACAACTTCCCTTCTGGTGTTCTAATCAGGTAAGACAGTTCCTGCAGGTTGTTTCATTTTCCAGCTCTGGGGCTGAAAAGATTCCTAAGGAGGGGAGGAAGAGCTAAGCTGGAATTCCTGAGCTGAGGAAGGCTGGGAAAACATTTAGGACCAACTGCCTCAGGGACAGCCATGCAAACGTGAGTGTGCTCATCCCTGTATTCTTCCAGGTGGTCCAGGAGCTTGGAGTGAGCCAGCAGTTCCCTTCTCACATGTCTTCTCAACAGGGATCTTCCTCAACAGCCTCTGAGGTGAGTACAACTCTGCTGAGCTGACTCAGGACCGTTTTGCAATGGGACTTAAGGGAAAGGAACTGCAGGAACCCTGCAAAGGGGAAGCTGCTCAGCCATGGCTCTCCTGTCCCTGAGTGGGGTTCATTTCTCCGTGCCTGACTTCTGGATCCCCACTGTACCTCAGAGGAGACTTCTTTCCTCTGCTTGGTCAGTTTAACAACGTCTTTGACAGTGAACATGTACAACTATAAGAGGAATCTGATCTCAGATGGCACTGTTTAATTCTGCTGTGGTCACAGGAATCCATGTCCTAAGCATATTCAATGTGCTCAGTGCAGAAATAGATTTCATAGGTTTAAGTAGATTTTGAAATTGGTTCTCCATCAGGGAACACCCATTCTTGTTGGGATCAGAAGAGGCATCTCAGGTGGTACTCTGGAATAGGTGAAAGGGTTAAGATCACGGTACTTGTGAAAGCATTATGAAAACATAAGATACGGTGTTAAAAGTTAGCAAATGTTAGCCATAAGCTTAAGACACGGAATGTAACTTGGCAAGACAAAACTTGCAAGAATGAAGGACAAAGCTTGCTAAAACCAGTGAAGAAACTGCTGAAACAGCAGAGACTGTGCATGCCTAGAGGAGAAAGGAGAAAAGCGCACAGTGGAGAAGACACACGGCCTTCATCAAGACACCCCCTGAGGAAGACCTGAAGCCTTCCTCAGCACAACCACCAGGGAGCCCTGTGCTCTGCGTGTGCTAATGATAATGATGAGTTCCAAAAAATAGTTTGCATAACCACACCTTTTCTAAAGCAAATAATGAATATACATAAAATGTAACCGTACATGGTTATCTGCCGTGTGCCTGGGGTGGGTGTGTGCTAGGAGGAGCGATCCCCGCACAGCCGGCACCGAATAAAGCAAACGCCTGCTCTTGGACGCCGTCTCACAAGTGTGCCTAGGCTCGGTTTGGAGCGATTCATAGGACGGAATACCTGCCCTCCTTTTAGCAGGATAAGGCAGAGAAGGAACATTAGATCTCCACTCAGGACTATGAAAAGACATTTTTTTCCCAGATACTTGCATTTTATTTCATTCTGTTTTCTTTTCTTCATTCAATTTAATTCAATAATATGTTCCAAATCTATTTATCCCAATGCATCCAGTAAAGTTAAAAGAATGAAAGGCAACTAATTTTAACATATTGCCCCTTCATGTCACCCTATTTGGTGCTAAAATCCATGGTAAAGTATTTTCCGAAATCACTTCTGGAAACAAAACAAAGCTTTCCTGGGACATTTTGCAAAGGCAAGTTGTGACAAAGGGGAATGGCTTTAAGGTGAAAGAGATTTAGATTGGATTTTAGGAAGAAACTCTTGGCTGTGAGGGTGCTGAGGCCCTGGCACAGGCTGTCCAGAGAAGCAGGGGCTGCCCCATCCCTGTAAGTGTCCAAGGCCAGGCTGGACGGGGCTTGGAGTGACCTGGGATAGTGGAAGGTGACCCTGCCCATGGCAGGGGGGTGGAATGAGATGATCCTTGAGGTCCCTTCCAACCCAAACCATGCTGGGGTTCTCTGAAATGACTTTAAATCCCACGATTCTCCTCTCACCTCCTGCTCCTTCTCTTGCAGGAGGCAGAAGAGCACAAACAACGACCGCAGAGTGGCGCAGATAAAGCAGAAAGCCATGGAAATCTGTCCGGGACAAACGCAGAAACGCCAGCAGAGAGCGGCACAGGGACATTCCCGGGCCCTCCGCTTCCCATTCCTCTCTCCAGACTCAGGCAAATAGAAGCGGAGCTGATCGGCGCTGATGAGGCGGACACTGAGGCGGAGCCTGGCGAGCCGCTGATGTCTGCAGTGGCAGCAGCAGCGGGCCAGGCTCCTGCCCCAGCCGCAGGGGACAGCGTGTGGCACCGCGCTGGCGCTGCGCTCCAGGCCGCCCTGCGGGACGGCAGCGCTCGGTACACGCAGCGCGATTTCGCAGCAGCCGCGGCCAAGTTCTCCACGGCACTGGAGGTACGGGGCTAAAGGGGTGTGACCCCCCGGTAAAGCCACGGCGGGGCTGTCCCGGCACTCCCTGGGGCAGGAATAGCAAAGGGAACCAGGAGCACCAAGCCGGAATGCTTAGGGTTGAAGAGAAATCCCGAGATGCAGTTTCACCTGAGATGTGAAAATTAGGAGTTCTAAATAAACCGCAGAAGGGGGGAAGTGTTGGACTGAACCAGAGAATCTCAGGTAATTTTGTATTTTTCTCCAAGTTCTGAACTGTATTAATGTGTAGAGGAAATGGAAGTCCCATAGCATGCAAAAAATGCTCCTCTTTTTAATCCCAGCATTGTTTAATCAGCAACAAATGCCCTCTCAATACTTGGGAGTTTTCACTCTGCCCTAGATAATGTTTTCTCTCCACTCTGACTCCAATCTCTTCAGCCAGGCACTTGAAACCCTGAGAAAGGGACCGCCTGCACTTCTTTTAGCACTGTTCTGCCAAACTTCATTCAAAAGCAGTTGTCAAATACTAGGGGCTTTCCAGTTCACAAGCAACTATCCTATCCTCAAATATCCTATCCCTAACTGGCTTTTTCTACAATACTGAAGTAATTTTTTTTAAGTGATAAATATTACAGCAGCTAGTGAGTAAAATGATAAAGTAGCGTCATTTTTAAGTGCTTTGTTGCCCCCTATATTCTGAAATGAGCTGTGGTAGGGACAGCACCACGGGTCACTTAAGAGGAAAGGAGGGCTTGTCTCCTCCTAAGAGGAAAGGCTGGTGAATGGACATACCAGGAAAAGGGATGAAGAAATGAATCCCTGGGATTGCGGACAGAGTGATTGGGACATCACAGAATTGTAGGGCTGGGGCTTCTCAGCAGTCTCTTAATCCAGCTTTCCCCAGAAGCAAAAAACAAAACATCCCTGAAAGACCTTTCTGTCCTCTGTACTGATTTTTGTAATGCTGACTTTAGTTAGAGCCACAGTCTATGAGACTTGAGTTTTCTCCACTGATCAGTCACAAAAAGTATTTCCACCTAGCAGCACATGGTGTATTCTAATATTTGGAAATCATGGTTTTGTTTCATGTGCAGCTTTGCAGTAAAGGCTTTGCTACAGAGGACCCCTTGAAGTCCTCTCCAGATGATATTTCCAGGCTTGCCAGTTGGATTGAGTCAAAGCTCGTCATCTGCTACTTAAAACTGGGGCAGCCTGACCTTGCTCTGCAACATTCACACAGGTGAGAGAAAATATGGATTAGAGTCACTGCTGAGACTGAAATCCACCATGAAACAAAGACTAGGAATAACTGCAGTGCAGGAAGAACCAGTCTAATGGTGAGAAAAGAAGGATCAGGAAAACACACCTTACATGGGGCACTGGTGTTTCGATTGGACTAATGGCATCTGTTGAAGTGAAGGGTCTAATACACGGGCCAAGGTTCAGCCACATTGCACCTATGCCTTGTACAAAGAGTATTTCAAAATAACTCAGGTTCACCTTCTGAAACATTGCAGATGCACAATGTTTCCAGGGAGATGGGCCAGACACCTGCTGCTCCTGCCTGGGGAGCTGGGGGTTAACAAGAACTTGTGCTGTAGCAGTTTTACTTATGCTACCTACACGCCGAAGGCAAGAGAGAATATTGCCCCTGAAACATTTCTTCTAGAATACACAAACCCCTAATGAAATTGCATTTAGGATAAAACCACAATGAAATTAACCTTTAAGTAATATTTTTAGTACTATTTTCTTCATCGACCACAGCTGGAGAGAGAGAGAGAGAGGGAGAGGGAGAGAGAGTTCCCCTGACATTGGAGATGTAGCATGGAGTTGTAGAGCAGAAGTGCATACAGTGTCTGCCTCAGTCACCGTTTGATTCTTAGAAGCTTTAATGACGTAAGAAACCTCAGTCTAAGCTTGTCCATTCCTCTTCTGTCTCCAAGGAGCATCATTCAGAACCCCTCTCACTTCCGCAGTCACCTGCGCCAAGCCGCTTGCTTTCGGTGCCTGCACAGATACTCGGAGGCTGCAAGGTACTTCTGCTGCTCGGGCTTCCACAGGGCTCCTCTGCATCCCTTTCCGTGCAGCTCTCGGCAGTGACACATCCTCCGAGAGCCAGGCTTTTCCAAAATCCGTCGGAACTTTGCACTGGCTTTGTGTGTGTGATCTCAGGGGCAGCAGAGCTCCAGTCTTCCCAGTTCATGTTAACGTGAATAATCCCACTTGCGGCCCTAAATGACATCATCCAGGGCTATTTGCTGGCAAGAGTTTAGCGAGCTAAAAATGTGTTTGCTGGTACTTTTCTAAAAGTTGGACAAGGACTTGGAGTTCTGTGTAACCTTTGGTATCAACCTCACGTGACACTCTGTGAATAGGACCTCCTTTCAGTCTGGCCACAGATCCCCTTCTCTGCCTGCACACTCCTCTGCTGCTTTTGTCCTCAGGAGCGCCATGGTCGCGCAGTATCTGTACGTCTTGGCTGAAGGAGCTGGGCTGGAGACCAGTGACCTCATCCAGCTGTACTGGCAGGTAACAACTGACAGCCTGGGAAGGAATCACAGGATATGCCAATCTGGGAGGGACCCCCAAGGACCACTGAGACCAACTCCTGGCTCATGGAGTCTCCATCCAAACGACCTGGTTGTTTTGTTTGGGTTTTTTTCACTAAGTGTCTAATTTTTTTGCCCTTTTCTAGGCTATGACTCAAGAAGCCCTTAGTGGAGAAGTCTCTTTTTCTGTTCTGTACACACCTTTTGAGAAAGAGAACAAGACTGACAAAATAAAGGAGGCCAACAAAAGCTTTGCTGAGAAGCACCCTGATTACGTGCAGCACATATTTACAGGTAACAGCAGTTTTCAGCTGCCCTTAAGCACTGTGGACTCTGGTTGTGTGGCTGAATTCAAAAGAGTTGGAGACAGTTGGAAAGTTTGAGCTGCTTGGGCTCCAGACACTGTGGGGTATTGGGCAGAATATGCTTTATCTCAGGCATCAGAAAAAATGAAAGCAGTTGATGCAAAAGGCTGCAGAGCCCTAAGATTCAAAGCCCAGTGAGAGCTGGATGTGTTGGTTTTGTCATCTGTGTTTTGCAAGGTTGCTGGAGACCATTTCACTCCTTCTTTGACTTCCCTTATTTTTCTCCAAAAAAGTAACTTCTCTTACAGCTGAAAAGAAATAGGACAGTGGAAATTATTTTCCTTTCCCTATGCAGATCCTCATGGAATTCACCTGTTGCCAGAGAGGGCTGAATCTCACCCTGACCAGCAGTACTTACTGACTCTGGGCTTCAGAAACAAAGAGATTGGAAAAACCGTGGAAATGTCTGTAACTCGAAAACTGCCAGTCTTTCGAGGTATGCCAACTTGCTTAAGAACTGGCCTGGCTCAGGGGTGACCCCCACAATCCTTCCTAAATGAGAGGGTGAGAGGTGTCTCAGGACCCATTCCTCCATGCCAGCCGCCTTGATGGCCCAGCTCTTCCCATCCCCTCCACTCCTCCTCCAGTTCACCCAACATCCTGCCAGATGCCCTAAAGAAAAGGGAGATGAATAAACAGCCTCTGTGGTTCTGTAATTTCGCTTCATAGGCCGGAAAAGAGCTTTCAGTCCCAGCATGGAGGAAGAAGAAGAAACATTTTGGCAGAACACTGGGAAAAGGATTGTGGCAGCCATGGCTTTTATAGGAAGCACTAAAATAAAGGTGAGTATCCCATTCCCTTTCTGGTATGTGGTGTGTGGGAAGGACGTGTGCTGTTGGGGGGTAATTCCTGCTGCACATGCTCCTCCGGTGTCCACAAATGCTCCGTGAATTGCATTAGGAACAGAGCTCCAGTGGCTTTAGACACTTTTGAAAAGGAGTCCTAATGATTTAACTGTGACCACTTGAGAATCCCTCCACATGCAATTTTTGCCAATCTTTATGGCCTGTGATATTATATCCCTACTTCACATAACCACAGTTACTCACTCTGTTTCATACCCATAGTAGACTGCACCTCCCACCCAGAGCTCCATCAAGAGTTAATCATTGCTACTTGAAACACTTCTCGTGATTGAGATCTGGATCTCTGTGGAATGAAGGATGTGAAATAATCCTCCCATCTGGTACAACCATAAGCCAGGTGATGGTAGTTACCTCTGCTCCATCCTTTCGGCCATAATGGACACAGCTTTTAGCACCCTGGCTGACAATTAGCACAAAGGTCAACAATCAAATTTGCACATAGACGAGACTGTTTTCATGCAATTCTTAAATTATTCTCTTGAAAAAAGAAACATGAGCTAGAGATCTGGGGAGGCTCTGACTTCTCTCCTCCTAGAGGGCAGTTGCTGGAGCAGCAGCAAGCACCGGAACTCAGGCACTCAGCAGAGGGAAAGGTGTGCGGGGCTTGGCCAAAAGCATCCACGCTGGGGTGAGGGAAGTGGAGTGGATGGAGGGCAGATGTCCCTGAGGAAACACAGCTGCTTCTTTCCAGTGCTTTCCTGAAGCCCTTTGCTCTTGGCTTTGGATGACCAAAAGCCCCAGTTCCCAATGTGCAGAGTAATGCAAGTGGCAGCTTTGGGAAAGGGGAGGATCTGTTCCTGCTGGGGGCATTCCCTTCGATGCACTTGGAGAAGTTACAACTACAAACAGAGTGTGGGTTGGATACTGGATACACAATAAAATCCTGGCCTTTCTGAAAGCCCCAGAAAAACTGGGGCTTTAAAATTTTTTTTTGACCCCCCACTTCTCTCTTTGCTTTTGGAGCTGAGATTTCTCTATTGCAACTACTGCAGCCTCAAAAGAGTAACAGGAAGAGAAAAAACTTTGAAATCAGGCAGGTTTTGCACTCCTCATGACTCCCCTCTTCTGTAAATTAATTTGGAGGAACAGGAACACACAGTTCAAGCGGAGATAAGCAGTGAGGTCTGGTTTCCAGGGCACAGGGAAAAGAAATTCATCCTGTCAGAGATGAGAACAGAGTGCTGCCTTAGGACTGCCCAAGCCAGTCCCCACTGTAGGCATTTACACTGCTGCCACACACCAGTATTTTCTATGAGCTTTACACCTTTACATTTAAATATTCTTGCTGAAACACAAGTGCATTCCCAGAAAAGCCAGGGTAAAACTCCAGCACCACTGAAGGCAGCAGCCAAGTGACTTTTTTTTTCAAGGAGGCTGGCACAGCAGCCCCGTGGTTTAGGCAAGGGCTACCCTGGTGCCACCTCCACAGCAGGAAGGACAGGGAACTGGGCTGAAACATGGGCCTGCAGGTTCATAACCAGTCCCAGAGGTCGGTGTGGGACCTGCCATGGAGAGGAGGAAAGCCCCAGGAAAGAAGAGAGAGTCACTGAGTTGGAACAGCTGCCAGGTCCACATCCATCATCAGGGGAAACATATTCCCTTCCCCTTCAGTTTACAGAGCGTTCAGTGATCCCAGCGAGACCGAACCTCTGACTCAAGGAGCAGATGGCAGTGCCAGTTCTACCTGGGAAGAGAGATGGGCACAAAGCCAGAGCTGCTCTGCTGCTGGGGACTCGTCTCTCTTTATGGCACTGACAGAGACTGGGCCACTTTTGTTTTCTTTAATGTATTCCACAATTGTCTTCAAGCTACAAACATGATGCTGTTTTATTTCCATCACACGTAAGCTAAATTAAAAACGGCCAAACTTCAGCTACAGACTCAAGCATTACAACTTACTTGGAGAGGAAAAAATAATATATTTGGGATTTAACAGAACAAACGTTTCTTTCTGCCGCCCTCTTCCTCTTTTGCGGATGCAAACGTGCAATCCAACTTCTTGTTCTGCTCAGGTTGGTTTTGACCAAACCATCTCAGTGCTAAAGCCAAGCTCATTAAACCATGGCAACAGTTAAGAGAAGTCAATTCTGCCCCCTCGGTTTTGCAGCCACACAGCCTGGAGTTCACTACGTCATTTATACACACACTGCTCTGGCTCAGATGTGAAGGGAAAGCCTGAACATGCTTCAAGCCTGACATGTTCCTGGCTGCCTGGAGGTCAGAGACCACCTCTGTAGGTTTTAGTTCCTCCAGGGTCTGTCTTTGAAACCATAGATTGGCCTGTCTGTGCCCAAACCATGAGCTGACACCCTGCACCCTTTCCTCAGCCTCCTTCCTGAGACTGGAAAAGCCATCCAGGAAAGTCAGGTGATGTTCAGTGGAGGGGGTGATGGAAAAGCCCTTTCCAAAGGAGAAAACTGCATTCGTCTTTGTCACCTATTGTCTCCCCTTCCCACGTATCATGATGACATCTTTGTTCTCCTAGTCCTACTAGAGAGGTTATAGCAAGAAAGTCTTTTTGTTCCCTCTCTAAAGCCTGTCCCAGCAGCGTGGCCTGAAAGGTGCTGGATGGCACACTGCTGAGAGCAGGACCAGCACAAACACTGATGAGAAGCCTTGAGGCACAGGAGTCCAAGGATCAGGGTGCTCCCTGTGCCTCTCCTCTCACCTCCTCTCTTTTCCCGGGCAAACAGGATGAGCGTGGCCCATGTGCACGGGCCATCGAGCAGTTCCACCACGCCAGCCTGCTCAGCCGCCTGCAGAGACGGGAGGAACAGGCCCAGGTGATGACCCAGGCAATGGCTGAGCTGGCGACTGCTCCCTACCTGCAGAGAGTCTCTCAGGAGGATGACAAGCTGGTAGGTTTGGATTTCCAACACTTGTTTTGGCCTCTGCGAGCTGGGAGGCAGAGCAGGAAGGGCCAGGGCAGAGTTCTGTATTTCCACCCTGTGCTCTGGAAGTCGTTTGTCCAATGTGGGGACCTGAAAGAGTTCTCAAATCCTCCTTCAGTGCTTTGACAGAGGAGGTGCTGATCACCTGCAAGGGTGATTGATAGAGCCACCAGGACTCACCTGTCAGTATCTATGGAAAATCCCTTCTCTGCCCCCACAACCTCCCCAGATCAGTCTGGAAAAATGATTGCAATGATTCAGATCATGCTGCCTTGACATCTCTGACCTCAGAAGGCACCTGCAGCAAAACAGCCTGAATCCGGCTAGAGCTGAGAAGGAGAGGGGGAAAGGAGGGAAAATTGATTTTCTGTGCTGGGTCCATGCACCACATACTCCCTGTCTCAGAACAAACCTGTCTGCCTGCTCATGGTAACTTGTCAGACTTGCTGCAGAGGTGCCCCAAGACAGTGAAGAACCCATGAGAAACATGGACTGGGCCCTTGGCTGAGCCAACCCAGCTCCAGCAAGCGTCAGCAGTGGGATGATGGCTGGAGCCAACGAGGCCAAAAGTGATGGTATCCAAGGGGGTTGGGGAAAAAAGAGGGGGGGGAAACATCTCCTTCTTGCTCTGCATCAGTGGCAGATGGTGTCTCTCTTCCTCCCCCAAAGGGACGCCTTTGGGGAAGCCTTGTGCCTCCAACTGTGTTGGAGCACACCCGGGAATGTTGATATCTACAGACATAGTCCCAGTAGATCTTAATTCCTTGTCATGAGTAAAATGCTTGGGAAGAGACTCCAAAACCTTTTGTTTGGATTCACTTTAACTAACTCAACATTTTGGAAGAGAATTTTTTAAAAGAGTGCAGCAATAGCACAGGTCTCAAGTACCAGCTTTTCCCAGTTTGTTCCTAAACACTGATGCTAAGGGCAGGACAGCCTGGATCCAATCCTTGCCTCTCTGTCTCTGAATTAAGAGTATCTGAACCATCTTGCAGGAGTTGGGAAGGCTGCAGGGTGAGGCAATGCCAGGACTACCCTGGAAGGGGACTGTGGGGAGTATTTTAGATCCACAAGGACGCAGTGCAAGGGCTGAAGCAAAGATGAGTTGGCTGTGCTCACTGTGTGAAAGATGAGTCACAAAATCATCAGCGTGCAAATGATTTTAATTAGGATATAATTTGTGTATGCAGAGAAATGATTTCTCTGTGAATTCCACACCAATTGTTTGTATCTCGGTGCCACAGCTGCAGTCACTGATGGCAGATGCTGTGGACATCCTCGCAGGAAGAACTGGAGAGCGTGTGTGGACTAAAATACAGAAGGTAACAGCCTGCAGCAAAGGGCAGGAGAGCGGATTGTTCCTTGGGCAGGAAACGTCCCTAACTCTGGTCTGTTCAAAAGGCAGAAAAGAGAGGATGTGCCGGGTGAAACCTGATCCCGTGCCTTGACCTCTGTCCATGCTCAGGCTTGGGAGTCAGCGAGGGTCTGAGTGCATCCCTGCTGTGCAAACAGCATCCCAGCTGTTCAGCTGCACCAGGCACTGGTGTCAGTGCAGTGTCAGGCACTGATGTCAGCAACTGATGTGCCAGATTAGTTCTTATTTGGGGGGCTGGAGCCAACACCTATTCTATAAATATGAAAAGCACAGGCAGACCATGCCAAACCACAGTTCCAGGTAGGAACATCATTCCTCTGCTGCTTCCGGGTGGCATCCCCAGCAGGGCAGACACTGCTGGATGGTCCTAAAGGAGCTGCTGTAAATCCTGCTGCTGTTCCAGTGTCCCCTTTGCCCTCACTCCACACCCCACCCATCACCTGGGACACGTTTTCCTTCCTCTTTCTGCCCTTTGTGCTCACCCAGACACCAAGACTACCCCCAAAAGAGAACAGGCAGAGGAATGTTGTGCAGACATTTTAATTTGGTCTCTGGCTGAAGAGTCCTGGGGGCTCAGTGGTTATGGTTAATAGCGCCAAGCCCTGCACTGGACCTTTCTATTACGGGATCAGTCTTCCCCAGACTTCCCATATGCTTTTGGCCAGTGCACGATTTCCTAGGCTTTTACTTCAACTTGTTCAAAATGAGGCTGGCACCAGGAATCCTCTCTCTGATCCTCTGCATGTTTTTATGCCAAGCACATGACAGCAAAGGCAATCCCTGAGGTTCTTTGGAGAGCCCAAAGCTTCCTGTGCACCTGTGGCCATGGATCTCTTGGCAGCAAAGGAGCCACAGCCCAGGCACGAGTGCCCATCAAGCTTCAGCAGCACTGCAGAAAACTCTTTTCCATGGCATCATGCACGGTGCTATGTGCAGCCCATCCCCTGAACAGGTCCCCTTTGCCAGCCCTGTGGGCATGAGGAGGAGGCAGAGCTTCTCTGCCAGACTCCTTGTGCCCTCAGCACCCCAGGGCAGCAGATGGAATTGTGCATCAACTTTCCTGCTTGCCTCTCTCAAAAACACATCCCCCTCACCGACCCAAACCAAACCATGGCCAGAGCGTGTGGCACAGCTCCAATCCAAGGCCAGGGCTGAGGAGCACTTTAGGGACAACTCAGGACACGGATCAATACAAGAGGAAGCCATGCTTGGATTAATTCCCAGTCCGTTCTTCTGTGCTGTGCCTGAAGAAGGCACACTGCACTGGATGCCTGTCAGCACGGCCGAGCAGGAGTTTGTTTTGGTTTTTTTTTAATTATTTCAGCTTAAAATGCAATGGGCAGATTGATTCTCTAGATTCTCCCATGATGCAGGGTTTGCATCTTGAGTGGAGCTCCGTGTGAAGGGAGTCTATTCCACAGCAATGAAGTAACTGAATCCAAACAGAAATGGAGAAAACCAAAATAATGACAAAGTCAGGTACCACTGCTGCAGCCAGTTGCCCAAGAGGAGGCTTCATGTGTTTCTGTTTCTAATGACTATTAGTTTTGAAATAAACTAATTGCAGAAGCTTTTAAAGTTTTTATAGAGGCGAATGGAGTTGCTTGTGACACCACTTCTTTCTAATTGCAGGTGGCACTAATTGAAGAGTACTTGAGGGAAGGAGAAGAGCATTACTTAAGGACCCCACACATGCAAATACCTGGAATGGAAAACATGAACTGGACTCCAAGGGGACAGGGATATTTGAGACTGAAAAATACAAACATGTTCATTCCCAACCCACGAAGCTTGGCCACAGGGCCAAAAAAAAGACGCATAGCTTTTGCAAAAAGTTGATTTTGTAGGTATTTTGTAGCTATTGATATCAATTTGATAGATGTTAATCTTATTTTAAATTATATTAACTTGAAAAACCGTTGAAGTTGTATTAATTAAAATTATATTTATTATTTATTATATATGTGTTATATATTACATATTACATATGACATATTACATATTATATATTTTATATATTATATTATATATATTCAATTATTATTAATTTAAATTATATTCAATTGTATTTAACTATATAAATTGAACTTGTATTAATTTAAATTAAAGTGGTATTAAGTAGTATTTACTTGCATTAACTTGAAGTTGTATTAAATTCAGATTGCATTCATTTGTATTTACTTTTATTAATTTTAAGTTGTATGAATTTAAACATATTGTATTAAACTGTATTTAACTGTATAAATTTAAGTTGTATTAGTTTAAATGTAAGTGGTATTAAATAGTATTTCCTTGCATTAAGTTGTATGAATTTAAATTCAGATTGCATTCATTTGTATTTACTTGTATTCAAATTGTATGAATCTAAACTTGTATTTAACTGTATTTAGGTGCATAAATTTAAGTTATACTAATTTAAATGGTATCAAATAGTATTTACTTGCATTAACTTTAGTTGTATGAATTTAAATTGTACTAAATTATTTATTTATCCGTTGCATAAAACTAAGTTGTATCAGTTTAAATTTAAATGACGTTAAATAGTATTTACTTGCATTAACTGTTAGATATGAAATAAGGTTTACATTGCATTAAATTGGATTTACTTGTATTAATTTTAAGTTGTATGAATTTCAATTTCAATTGTATTTAATGTTGCAAACTTTTAAGCTGTATTTGTTTAAATGTCAGTTGTATTAAATTGTACTTTATGGTATAAAATGTGAGTTGTAGGAATTTCAATTTAAATTCCATTCAGTTGTGGTCAATTTTACTACACTGTATTTACTCTAACATTGTAAGCAACAGCCAGCCTTCTGCTCTGAGCGTATCCTGTGTCCAAGCTCTGTCACATCCTGCCCGAGCAGCTCTGGACACAGGGATCCCGCACCCTCAGCCGGGCGAACGGAGCCTCCCTTGCCTTCCCTGCAGCCGCCGGGACGCTCCCAAGGGGAAAAGCGGCAGCCGGGCCCTGGAGGCGGCGGAAGCTGCGAGGGCAGAAACACAACAGCAGGGCAACGGGAGAAAGCAAAACGGAGCCACGCTGCTGGGCCGGGATTAAGGGTGGGAAGCCCTTTGTTCTCCTGCGTGCCCCAGGGGCGGTATTTTCCCCCACTGGATGGGAACTGGTTCCGAGCAGGGCACAAACCCTGCAGGGAGGAGCGGAGCTGCCCCTGCCTCCTCCAGAGCCCCTCTCGGGCTCAGGGCTCAGCCCCACGTCTCGCCCTCCCTCGGCAGCGCCTGTCCCGGGGGCACATCTGGCACCGCTGGGGCTGCCCGGGCACGCAGGTTCCCAGAGCCGCCGGAGCTGTCAGCGGGAGCAGAGGACAGCCCTGCTTCTCCCCAGAGACCGCCCGAGCAGCTGATGCTCCACCGGCGGCTCCAGCTCATGGGCGCGGTCCCTGCTGAGGCTCAGCTGCCTTTTGGCCACTGCCTTTGCTTTGCAAGGGAAGAACCTCATTCATCCTTACAGAAACCACATCAGGTCACGGCATTTTCTGATTCAAGGGGAAGTTTAAAACAAAAAGACTGAAAGAAAGGGAAAATCCAGCCCCAGGCCAAAGACGGAATGAAAAGTCCAGGGCCTCAAAGGTATTGAGGCACTTAATTCCCATCATCTTTTATCACAGACAAGGGTCTCTATCCCACAGATTCTCAGCTGCCAGATACCATTTTGGCAGGCTCTTAGAAAAGAGTTTGGAAAACTAAGAAAGAACTGGCAAAACTCTTGGTGCTCCTTCGTTCATTGTTCAAGAAGTAGAAAGAAACCTTTTTGCGAAAATCTGAGCTCCTTAAACATGCAGGACAGAGAAAAGAAGAATTCTTGCTCTTTGGAAACTTCTTTTGCCATGGAGTTGGTTTTATCAGGAGAGGTTTTGTGACACCCAGTGGCAATGATCATCTGTGATGGGCAGACCTGCACTAATGCACAAAGACGCTCTCCACAGATCATAGAGTCACAACACAGCCTTTAGAAAACTTCAACAAATCCTCTTAATTGGAGGCAAGAAGCCTTACAATGCTGCAGTAGTTAATCCCTTGCACTAGTTACAGTGAACTCTGAGTTCCCAGAAGGTCATTTTTCCAGAACAAGCCCCAGAGAGCCACAGTGTGGAGCTGAGGTGCCTCTGCCTGTGGATGTCCCTGGATCCCCTTTGCAAGGAGGCTCCGCGAGCAGCACCAGCAGCTCCGAGGGCCCAGCTCCTTCCGCGGGTGTTTGTGCCCCAGAGACACAGCCCAGCCGGGCACCAGCGGCTGTCTGGGAGCTGCACTGCAACAAAAGCTTTCTACAGGCCCACAAAAAGTTTAAATCAACTCTTAATTCAAGTGTCTTGAAGGAATTCCCCTTCTACTGGACACCGTCTGTAACACACCATACAGCACATGGTGCTGTAAAAAGTTTCCCACTGGAGCTGTGAGAAGGCTTCAGCCACTCTCCCTCAGCCATTTCCCGCTGAGCCCAGCTCAGCCCATCCCCCCGAGCAGCCCCAGGCCTAAAAGGCCGCGGCCGGGTCGGGCCGTTCCCCTCGGGCCGCGCTGGGGACACGGCGCCGGCCCGGCCACACGGACCCCCCCTGCGCCGGAGCCCAGGGGCCGCCGAGCGCTCCCCGGGCCGCCCGGGCCTCGGCAGCGAGCCCAGAGCTCTGCCCGGGAGGCTCCCGGCCAAAGGCGGCGGCGCTCGGCCGCGGCCCCAGCCCGTCCAGCCGAGGTCACCCCCGCCAAGGCCCCGAGGGCCCGCCCGGCCCCGCTCCGCGCCCCTGCCCGCCCGGCAGAGCCCTCGCAGCCCCCGAGCCCCGAGGCAGCCGCGCTCTTACCGCAGCCCGGCACTCCCCGGGAATACTCCTGGAAGCCGCCCGCCAAGCGCTGTGGCAGCATCGGGAATCGCTGCGCTTGACAGCGCCGCGAGGCCATCGCTGTGCCCAGCTCGGCTCCGGGGCAGCGCGGCCGCTCCTCCTCAAGAGCGGCCCTTCGGCTCCTGCGCCCCCGCTCCAGCCTCGGGCAGCCGCTCCCGGTTCCCTCAGCCCGGCCGGGGCCGCCCTGCCCGTGCCGGGGCTGTGCCAGCGCTGCGGGCACCCACAGCACCTTCAAACCCCATAGCACATCTTACAAAAAACAACCCCCTCACCGGTACCCCAAAAAACCCCAACCCCAACCCAACCAACCAGCCACCTGATGAGCGGAAAAGACTCCACTACCAGAATAAGTAGTAAAGTAGGTGTGTTTATTCCAGTGCTGGGACACATGGGCGATAGCTCCTCCAAAGCCATGCACGCCGACAGCTGCATTCAGCTTGGTATTTATCGGGTTACAAGTTCCGTATTCATTAAGTTTCCCAATACACCTATACATATTCATCACCTAGGCCCCGCCCAGCCTCGCTTCGTATTACAATGAACCCAAAAGTCATTTACATCCAGCGTTGCGCTTGTGCAGCTGTTGTCTGGTGGTCGTGGGCAGGGGTCTCTGAGATGAAAGAAGAGTCCTCCTCAGATAAGTAAAGGGTCTTCCTCATCCTGAACTTTTCGCCTTTCCTCCCAGCGCATGCTCTTTATGCCCCTGGCCCAAGCCCAAACTTCAAGACTGGTTTGAGCTAGTTTTAGGTTAAAACCAGGATTCCTTCGCCTTATCAGTAGTCTCTTATCCTCTCTTCCTGCTTTGGTATGCACCGTAAGTGCTGAGCAAGCTCTATGCATTGCTTCTAACAAACCAATTCTTAATAAATCACTTAACCTCTGCTTCCCCATTCCCCTGATTCAGTCCCCCCTTTTCTAAAGAGTTAGTAACTTCTTTTACTAATACATAGATTCTTTTCCTAATGATTTTTTTCAGTAGGCATCCCTTAATGCTTTTCCATGTGTGTTTGACAAAGTAGTTAAAACTGATAACCTTTTTAGTACTCTATAGTTCCAAAGAAGCAACATGATAGACAGCACGAGGCAGGTGCTAACCAAGGTTAATAAGACAATGATGGGGTGACATAACGTATTTAGGATGCCTATTGCGGTAGGTGACCACCCGAAAAGCGAGTCCCACCAGTTATGGCTTGCGTCTTGTTTTACCCTTTGCAAGATTCTGCTGATTTCTTGTGTGTCATGATGGATGGTGATTAAGGTCTTTTTCCCGTTTCTTGGGATTTCTTCTAAAATCTCAATTAGGTCCTGATGTTTCACTAATTGCTTTACTAATGTTAGGTCCATCCCACTAGGTGTGGGTAGCAATTTATGGTATACGGTGTAGTTAGACCTTATTAATTGATGAGACACGACCGGTGCTAAATACGAAAAGTCACACCCAACAATCTTGGTAAAATTACAGATATGAAAATTAGAGTGATTCCTGGCAGCTACATTTATATTACTGTCATCTATCCTCATAGAAGGGCAGACAATTCTTAAGCCTACACAGCCTTGGCCAATATATACAAGTACAGGTTTTGGTGAAGTGTCTGGGTGGATCTCAAAGTGACAAATGCCTTGTTCTGTGCATCAAGCCATATGTCTTTAGCATCAAGCATATTACTTTCACAGAGAAATCCTTGTTGTTCCCGTGTGATGCAAGATTCTAAATTCACTATTTGCCATTTTTCTCCTACCATCCGAGCCCATACTCTGTGTTCAGAGGGGTAAAAAACTGTTCCTTCATAGTTTAGTCCCAAAGCGACAATAGGATGAATTACATCAACTGTGGCATTCCGTATCGTAAGCACGAAGGCAGTAGCTATGTTAGTCATTGGGTCATAGGTGAAATTTACCAAGGTCCACCAGGATTGGAGCTTTTTTCCCAATTTAGTAGCATTGTTCCAAACAGCTCCTCGGATTTCAATAGGGAAAACACCTTCATTACCTTCTCTTATAATGAAGGAAGCTGTGGACTACATCCATAATTGACCCTGTATGCAGCTAAGGGCTAATGAGACATTGTCCTGAGCTGTGCCAAGTGTGTTTAATATCAGTTAATGGTCCAGATGGCTGATTTTTGCGAGGTCTGGGAGTATTTTTGAGACTTGCCACTGGCTGTTTCCCAATGCTAATAGGGAAGATTGTAAGGGGCTGTTTTAATTTGGTCAGGTCACTGGTTGCCGTGGCCAATTTATTCATCAGTATCTCTGAATCAATCCCATTTATGACTCCCAGTCCTGTTCCCAGCATGCCAGTCAGGTCTCTCCGCATTCTGCCCTTGAGGGGGGTTTGCTTCTGCAGCCAGGCTGTCCACCCTTCAAAGGATGTTTGAATTAAAGGGGAGCAGGCTGGTTGGATCTCAGAAATGTTAATTTGCATTAGTAGTTCTACACACTGAAGAGACCACTCTGGATTAAACAGCAGTAATTGCTGGCCTGTGTTCCTTACTATATAAGGGCCAATCTCATAAACTTTTGGTTCAGGTTTAAGTGATGTGACCTGGGTTTGGATGCGATTGCCGGCATAGGTCGTAGTAGGGCTAGCCATGGTATCTATCTGGAATTTGAAGGAGAGCCCATTACTGTCCTGGCCCCAAAGACAAACTACTTTGACGGTCTGTACTAATGTAAAATTATACCAACAATCTGCTTCACTTGAATGACTACAGATTTCATTATGTTTGTCTGTAGGAGTAGCTGAGACACTGATTTGGGTTGGTTCTCTATGAGTAGTTCCATCAATCATTCGGCATCTTATCTTGATTTTTTCTCCTACAGTTCCCTGGAGCTGCCAAGTTCTTTGTTTTTCCCATTCTTGCTTTGTATACACTTGGTTTCCGTGCATGACCACAGTCAACGGGTTTAAATTTTTCAAATCAGAATATTTCCCCATGAGTCCAGTAAGCCGCATAAAGGCTTGGGACCATATGTCCTCTCTCCTATGAATAACTTCCCAACTGGAGGTTACAATTATGACTGTGAGAAAAACAATTTTCTGGGTTATACTTGCGTGCCACACTAACATTTTCATTTTGTTCGGGTAAACTTCAATTTCAGTTCATCATCCCCAGGGGTCACTTTCCAAGGGGCCTCTGGAGCCTTCTTTACTCGGGTATGGTGAATCCAGGCACTCTGTTCTCTGATCTTAATCGCGGTGTAAGTGGTGAGGAGCACCTGGAATGGTCCTTCCCACTGTGGTTCCAGAGTCTTTTCTGTAAGAGACTTAACATATCCATAATCTCCAGGCTGAATGTCATGTACAGGACCATCCAAGCTTCGACTTTGGGTTCCAGCCACGTGTTTTCAAATTTCTCTAAGCTGTTTATCTAAAGCAATCATATAGGTGGCTAGCGTCTCTTCCCCTCTTTGGGTAGTGTCCTGGGTTGCAGTGTATTCTATTACCATCCCCATCAGCTGTTGAAATCAGGTGGGGCAGTGTTTCCTTGCCTCCTGCCCCCAGACTATCTTTCTGTTAATTGCCCATCATTGTCCTGCCGCCTGACTCAGAGATAACTCCCTCCGGACTATCTTCTGTTAATGAGCCTAATCAACACTTTGCCTCATGACTCGTTACCCCATTGTGAGATGCTCCACCCAGAGGGAGGAACCAAGCATCCCATTGTGGATATAATCTGAGGCTGAACACCAGAGACACTGGCTTCCCACTGGATTTCCAGAGGACAGGAGCTACACAGCCGCCATTGGATTTCCTGAGGAAGAGCAGACTGTTTTACTACAGGATCACTGCTTCAGAGGACTGCAGCCACCATTCTACCAGACTGCTACCACCACCCTGCCTAACAGGGTGTCAGGTTGTACCTTGACTCTGTCAGTTTGACAGTGTTTTCTTTTACCTTTTTTTTTCCCCTTTTCTTTAATTTCCATTAAATTGTTATTCTGACTTAGTGCCTCCCACTGGTTTGTTTTCAAACTAGTACATAATTTGGCGCCCAATGTGGGGCTTGCTCTGAGAAAAAGTCAGAATTACAATTTTGTATAAACAGAAATCTATTCACCATGGTGCTCAGCTGGTCTGCATGGGTACTGTATCTTGCTCTCTATATTTTTCCTCACATGGGGAACTACCTGCCTGTTGTATTACTCCTGTTAAAACCAGGGAATGGTATGAGAATTGCTTTATTGGTTTATTATGTCTATAGCATAATAACCTGTGAGGCGATGAATACCATTCGGAATATATACTCAATTTTGTTTGGCTGTCCTAGTCTGGGCTCCTATGTCTGGGACCTCTTCAACAATCACAGCCAGCCCCTGGTGGGAGGAGTAGAGAGTGGTTTCTTCCAGCCTTTCAGGCCAGGCACAGCAGTTTTTGAAAAAATTGAGTTCCCTCTGGATGTTAAGGATGGTATAATCTTCTTGTCAGTTCTCTTCTCTTTTTTCTCTATGGCCTGCATTCTGTACACCATGCTTAGAAACAAAACACTACTTAGTGTGGTGCAACGTCTGCTTGAGGAGGAGGTAAAAAGGAGCAAAGCAGCAAATACCATGTCTACATAGACTGTCACACAGAAAGGAGCCAAAAGCAAAGCAACCGCATCCATTTCTACGCAGACCGTCACAGAGGAGAAAGGAACCAAAAGCAAAGCAACCGCATCCATTTCTACGCAGACCGTCACAGAGGAGAAAGGAACCAAGAGCAAAGCAACCGCATCCATCTCTACGCAGACTGACACAGAGGAGAAAGGAACCAAACAAAAAGCAACAGTGTCCATCTCTACAGAGACTGTCACAGAAGAGAAAGGAACCAAATGTAAAACAACAGCGTCCATGTCTACGCAGACTGACTCAGAGGAGAAAGGAACCAAAAGCACTGTCAGCGTCCCCATGCAAACCATCACTGAACCAGAACAGCCTAAACCGATTGCAGTTGCCCCCGTGCAGAAGAAGAAATCAAAAAGCAAATCAGTCCGCATAGTGACTGACGAGGATGCAGCAGGACCTTCGCACCCAGCAGAAGAGGCAGAGCCAGAGATCATCACTCGGTCGCTATCCCTGGGTGAGCTGCGAGACCTGCGGAGGGAATTCACCCACCAGACGAACGAGTCTATCCTGACCTGGCTGCTCCGCATCTGGGACGCTGCAGCCAATGACACCATTCTGGACGGAAGTGAGGCCAGGCAACTGGGATCTCTGTCCTGGGATGTGGTCATTGACCAGGGGATCGGGAGAACCCAAGAAACCCTCAGCCTCTGGCGGCGACTGCTTACAAGTGTAAGGGACAGGTACCTTTGTAAAGAAGACCTCCAGGTGCACCAAGGAAAATGGAGCACAATGGAACAAGGTATCCGGTGCCTGAGGGAATTGGCTGTGCTGGAGATCATTTTCTCAGAAGATGAGAGATTTCCTAAGAGCCCAGATGGTGTCCAGTGCACGTCACAGATGTGGTTGAGGTTCGCACGCCTTGGACCAGAGATATACTCCCGTTACCTGGCAACGCTGCAATGGAGGGAAGGCGAGGACAGGGTGGGCGTCTTGGTGAACAAACTGAGGATTTACGAGGACACCGTCAGAGCCCCGTTTCGCACCCATGTCTCATCCGTGGAAACAAGTCTTTTGGCTGAGCAAGTCCGGAGCTTGATTGAAGAAGGCCATCAGAAATTGAAAAAGGAACTTAAGGAAGAGATTTACCAGATCTCACCAGAACCAACAAGAGTCTCTGCCATTAGGAGCCGGCGACCCCCAACCAGGGAGAGAGGATACACCCCACGAGGTAACCTCTGGTTTTTCCTTCAGGAACATGGAGAAGACATGAATAAGTGGGATGGAAAACCCACCTCCTCCTTAGCAGCTCGGGTACGTGAACTAAAAAGAGGGACAACTACCACAAGAAGCGCATCTAGAGTCAACATTGCTCCCGTCTCCCGCACACAGAACTCCAGACGGTATAGGAATGATAACATGACTGATCCTCTTGAAGGGACCTCAGGAACGTATTCACCGGAAGGGAGCAACATGCAACATGACCAGGAATAGAGGGGCCCTGCCTCTAGCCAGGTAGAGGAAAGGGAGAATCGGGTCTTTTGGACTGTGTGGGTCCGATGGCCTGGCACATCTGACCCACAAAGATACACGGCTTTGGTTGACACCGGTGCTCAATGTAGTCTGATGCCATCAAGGTACGTGGGAGCAGAACCCATTTCTATTTCTGGGGTGACAGGAGGATCCCAGCAGCTGACTGTACTGGAAGCTGAAGTGAGTTTAACTGGGAACGAGTGGCAGAAACACCCCATCGTGACTGGCCCGGAGGCCCTGTGCATTCTCGGCATAGACTATCTCAGAAATGGATATTTCAAGGACCCAAAAGGACATCGTTGGGCTTTTGGGATAGCTGCTGTGGAGACAGAAGATATCAGACAACTGAGTACATTGCCTGGCCTCTCAGATGACCCCTCTGCCGTGGTACTGCTAAGAGTTGCAGAACAACAGGTGCCAATCGCCACAGCAACAGTGCACCGCCGGCAATACCGCACCGACAGAGACTCTGTGGTTCCCATCCATGAGATGATTCGCAAACTGGAGAGCCAAGGGGTGGTCAGCAAGGCCCATTCACCTTTCAACAGCCCTATATGGCCAGTGCGTAAGTCCAGTGGAGAATGGAGGCTGACGGTGGACTACCGTGGCCTGAATGAGGTCACGCCACCACTGAGCGCCGCTGTGCTGGACATGTTGGAACTTCAGTATGAGCTGGAGTCCAAAGCAGCGAAGTGGTACGCCACTATTGACATTGCCAATGCCTTCTTCTCCATTCCTTTGGCAGCAGAATGCAGGCCCCAGTTTGCTTTTACCTGGAAGGGTGTGCAATACACCTGGAACCGACTGCCCCAGGGGTGGAAGCACAGTCCCACCATTTGCCACGGACTGATCCAGACTGCATTGGAAAAGGGTGAGGCTCCAGAACATCTGCAATACATCGATGACATCATCGTGTGGGGAAACACAGCAAAGGAAGTGTTTGAGAAAGGAGAGAAAATCATCCAGATTCTCCTGCAAGCTGGCTTTGCCATCAAAAGGAGCAAAGTCAAGGGACCTGCCCAAGAGATCCAGTTCCTGGGAGTAAAGTGGCAAGATGGACGACGTCAGATTCCCACCGAGGTCATCAATAAGATCACAGCGATGTCTCCACCGACCAGCAAGAAGGAAACACAAGCTTTCCTAGGCGCCATAGGTTTCTGGAGGATGCACATTCCCGAGTACAGCCAGATCGTGAGCCCTCTCTACCTGGTTACCCGCAAGAAGAATGATTTCCACTGGGGCCCTGAACAGCAGCAAGCCTTCGCCCAGATCAAGCAGGAAATTGCTCACGCCGTAGCCCTTGGCCCAGTCAGGACAGGACCAGAGGTGAAGAATGTGCTCTACTCTGCAGCCGGGAACAATGGTCTGTCCTGGAGCCTCTGGCAGAAGGTGCCTGGTGAGACTCGGGGCCGACCACTGGGATTCTGGAGCCGAAGCTACAGAGGGTCTGAAGCCAACTACACTCCCACAGAGAAGGAAATCTTGGCAGCCTATGAAGGAGTCCAAGCTGCCTCAGAGGTAATTGGCACTGAAGCACAGTTGCTTCTGGCACCCCGACTACCGGTGCTGGGTTGGATGTTCAAGGGAAAGGTTCCTTCCACGCATCATGCCACCGACACCACATGGAGCAAGTGGATCGCCCTCATCACACAGCGTGCCCGTATTGGAAACCCGAATCGCCCTGGGATTCTAGAAATTATAACAAACTGGCCTGAAGGTGAGACTTTTGGATTATCCTCTGAAGAAGAGGAAGAGCAAGTGACTCGTGCTGAGGAAGCCCCACCATATAATGAGCTACCGGAGACTGAAAGACGTTATGCCCTCTTCACTGATGGTTCCTGCCGAATTGTAGGCTCTAATCGAAAGTGGAAAGCTGCAGTATGGAGCCCCACACGACGAGTTGCACAAGCTACCGAGGGACAAGGTGGATCGAGTCAGGTTGCAGAGCTTAAAGCCATCCAGCTGGCTTTGGATATTGCTGAACGAGAGAAGTGGCCGAGGCTCTATCTCTACACCGACTCATGGATGGTAGCTAATGCTCTGTGGGGATGGCTGGATCGCTGGAGAAAGGCCAACTGGCAGCGCAGAGGGAAACCCATCTAGGCCGCTGAGATTTGGCAGGACATCGCCGCCCGAGTAGAGAAGCTGACCGTGAAGGTTCGACACGTGGATGCGCACGTACCCAAGAGTCGGGCTAATGAAGAGCATCGCAACAACGAGCAGGTGGACCGAGCTGCCAAGGTGAAAGTATCACAGGTGGATCTGGACTGGCAGCACAAGGGAGAATTATTCCTAGCTCGTTGGGCCCATGATGCCTCTGGTCATCAGGGGAGAGATGCAACATACCGATGGGCCCGTGACCGAGGGGTGGACCTTTCCATGGACAGCATCTCACAGGTCATCCACAGTTGTGAGACCTGTGCTGCAATCAAACAGGCCAAGCGGGTGAAGCCTCTGTGGTATGGTGGACGATGGTCAAAGTACAGGTATGGTGAAGCCTGGCAAGTTGACTACATCACCCTTCCCCAAACCCGCCAAGGCAAGCACTACGTGTTGACCATGGTTGAAGCAACCACTGGATGGCTGGAGACCTACCCTGTGCCTCATGCTACAGCCCGGAACACCATCCTCGGCCTAGAAAAGCAAGTCCTGTGGAGACATGGCACCCCTGATAGGATCGAGTCAGACAACAGGACTCATTTTAAGAAGAGCCTCATCAACACCTGGGCCAGAGAACACGGTATCGAATGGATATATCATATTCCTTATCATGCACCAGCTGCTGGAAAAGTTGAACGCTGCAATGGACTACTTAAAACTACCCTAAAGGCACTTGGTGGGGGGACCTTCAAAAATTGGGAAGTGAACTTAGCAAAGGCCACCTGGATAGTCAATACCCGAGGGTCCATCAATCGAGCTGGTCCTGCCGAGTCTGAACCCCTGCACACAGTGGATGGAGATAGAGTCCCTGTGGTACACCTGAGAGGTATTTTAGGAAAGACTGTTTGGATTAATCCCACCTCAGGCAAAGACAAACCCATCCATGGGATTGTCTTTGCTCAAGGACCTGGTTGCACTTGGTGGGTAATGCAGAAAGATGGGGAAACCCGTTGTGTACCACAAGGAGACCTAATCTTAGGTGAGAACGGTGTGTAGGTTTCACTGTATGTACGTTTTAGAGTTTAAGAAGGTATTGATTTGGGATAATGTAGATGGTAATAGAATAAGGGGTGGATAATGTCCTGGGTTGCAGTGTATTCTATTACCATCCCCATCAGCTGTTGAAATCAGGTGGGGCAGTGTTTCCTTGCCTCCTCCCCCCAGACTATCTTTCTGTTAATTGCCCATCATTGTCCTGCTGCCTGACTCAGAGATAACTCCCTCCGGACTATCTTCTGTTAATGAGCCTAATCAACACTTGGCCTCATGACTCGTTACCCCATTGTGAGATGCTCCACCCAGAGGGAGGAACCAAGCATCCCATCGTGGATATAATCTGAGGCTGAACACCAGAGACACCGGCTTCCCACTGGATTTCCAGTGGACAGGAGCTACACAGCCGCCATTGGACTTCCTGAGGAAGAGCAGACTGTTTTACTACAGGATCACTGCTTCAGAGGACTGCAGCCGCCATTCTACCAGACTGCTACCACCACCCTGCCTAACAGGGTGTCAGGTTGTACCTTGACTCTGTCAGTTTGACAGTGTTTTCTTTTACCTTTTCTTTTCCCCTTTTCTTTAATTTCCATTAAATTGTTATTCTGACTTGGTGCCTCCCACTGGTTTGTTTTCAAACTAGTACAGCATCATAACACAAAAACAACCTGAATCAGAGCCTAAGTGCAATACAAACTTGAATCTTGAGAACTTTGCGCTGTCTCACATTAACCTTCAGAAATGCGGAACATACACTCCCTTGTTACCCTGAGAAACACACTCTAAATCTCCTTCAAAAGACTTTTCCACTAGTATTTTTTCAGCTTGGGTAAAAAAATTTTCAGACCATTGTGGACATGAGAACTTGAAGGCCACTGGCAGTGACTCAAGAAAACCTGTTCTGTTTAACATTGAGGAAATCACTTGATAAGTCAAGTTGGATTTTTTTCCAAAATAGTAAGGATCAATGAGCATACTCTGCTTAAATTAATTAAGATACTTCTAGAGGTGATGGTGTTCCTGGCAATGCCTGAAGTACCATAATTCTGACAACGTTAATAAAAAAAAAAGAACAAATTTGGTGTAGTGAAAAAAAAAAAGCCTGCTACTACATGTCAACCAATGGGATCTTATACCAACTTTGTCTCATTGCTAAAGAGGAGACAGAAGATCAGGTGGACAGTTTCTGGATTCCAACAGCACTGTACCATTACTCATTGGAGCTTCTTAATATAGGTTATCTCCTGTTTGCAGTAACATCTTCAAATTACTTGGCTGTGAATAGCTTTTCCATGATGAAATCAGTCAGCATAACAGCAGTAATTAGTCCCAGCTTCAGACGCTCTTGGAAATAACTCCTTTTAGACACACGGCTCAAATGCAAATACTGAGACACTGCAGTCACTTTATCATTTTGGTTTTGTCAGCACTTTTAAGGTACCTTCAAATTACACATGAAAAGATTTTTGTCTTGACTGTCTAGAGCACTTTCATTCAACAACTTTGTTTTCCTTAGCAGCTTGCCCCAAGGATACAAATTCCCAATGATGTGTCAGTTCGTCAAGATCATGCAGTACAATGCAGCAAACACTCATTTATCATCCATGTCATCAGGCTGCAAAAATATTTCTTTCAAATGCAGTATTGACAAACACAGCACATCATAACAGCTTATCCTGGCTTGTGTCACTCCTTCTTTACAAACTCTGTCAGCTTCAATTTCTGGCCATGAATATCAGCCCTGGCATCATATGCTATAAAGAGCAAGTGATTTCAAATAGCAAATAAGACAACTGACAAAATGACTTATAGCCATGAAACTAAAGAGGCAGCATGTTTGTTTATGTGGGCCATGGCTTAACCCTCCAACCACTCTGGAATTTCAGACTTGCTGTTATGTGTAGATGGAATGACATGCTATAAGTAAATTCTGGAGGGTAAGAAAAAAACAAAGGCCCAGCAGACTCCTGCCCCCCAAAAAAACCCCAACAGCAAAAAAATAAAAGCCAATAAATTTCTATGTATGTTCTATTACTCTGCAAGCTGAGGGAACTGAAAATCAGAAAAAAATACACTTCTGTGTACACTTACTTGAGTATTCTATTTTCGAAACCCAGCAACACTTTTTAAAAAGCTCATGTTTGCCTCATTTTGTAATTGTAAGAACCTTCTAAAATATTTAAGAGAGAATTGAAAATACACAGAGAATCTGTCATTTAAATCTAGCCTGACAGCTTAAGTCCAGTTCCTGCATCCCGATCACGGGGCCATAAGGCTTACTGCCCAAGGGGGCACTGACTTCTGGCTGCTTAAACTACTTTGCCTGTGTCTACAAAACCATAGCCAAGAGATTCTCAACAGAAATTAATGAAAGAAAAATCTCATGATTAAGGTTATAAAAAAATAATAATAACATTATTACTTCAGTATGCTCTTGCATGTTCCAATTACAGTGAGAGAAATCCTTTCTCTTATTTGTTTTCCCAGTTTAGAGAACATAAGTCAAAGTTTATCTGCTGACCTTCAGTGCCATGGCAGTAACTGAAGACTGGGGAAATGTGCAATAGCTGTAAGAAACACTATGTCACTGAAATGGCATAACCATAAATACTGATGGAAATCAAACACAGTAGTTCTAAGTCAGAGGTCTGGGATCTGATTAAGTGCATTTTTATTTGAACTTCAGAGATATGAAACTGTGGCGACAAACAGGGCCCCTTGATGTGGATAGAATCCCACTAGATAGAGAAAACGCAAATGGGTAGTTATTTCTTTCATACAGTTAGAAGAAAATGCTACCATAGGCTCCAATTAGGAATTAAGAGCAAGTTTCATCTTAAAATGTGTAAAGAAAAAAAAACCAAACGTAGCAATACCACAAACAAAAACCAACCAAAAAAACCCCAAAACAACCCCATCACACATTTGATATCTTGGGGAATACACACAGCTTAACAATTCTGGACTAAGAATACTGTTTAAATGGCATTTGGAACACAACATTTTTCCTGTAGTAAATGCACAAAATAAGTTAATAAAAATTAATGGCCAATAAAAGTAAGTTGTAAAATAAAAAACTTTAATTTATTGCCGTCATCATAACATATTTCTAAAATGCTCATTAAAGTGAATTGAATGCCCACCTCCATCTCTTCCTCCATCTCTTCCTTCACATCCACCTCCTGCAGTTAAAAGCCATCCCCGCTTCTGCTCTTGCCACTGGCCCTACTGAACACTGTCCCCATCTTTCCTATGGGAGCCTTCAAGTCCTGCATGGCCACAGCAAAGCCTCTCCAGGGCCTTCTGTTCTCCAGGCTGAACATTCTCAAGCCCACATGGACAGCAGTGACTTAGATCAGCAGAAATCAAAGCTGCAAGGTAGCAACTAGCACCAGGAACTGAGAGAGGGAAGCTTTAGACCCAGCCTTGTCTCTAAATAGACAAAATTAGTAAGAGTGCAGGGGCAGATGGTGGGACACTGGCTCTGTTCTAACTGATGAATATTTTCTTTTTTTCTTCTTCTTCTTTTCTCTCATGCTGACCCAGGTTTGGCTGTTTGAAAGGAAGCTTGGCACAGCATCCATTGTCTTCTCCGTTTGTGAAACACCGAGCAGAATCTGAGCAGGCTGATGGCGCAGAGCAAAACCTGCAAATATCTTGAGGATCCTGAGCCTGAGGGATGCAGCTAAACCCAGTCCAAAGGAATTTCTGGAAAGTCAAACCTGGTTTACATTTTCTTGAGTTTGGCTGTGCCAGCTTCACCAGACATTTAGAGAAAAGCAAACAAAAAACTCCAACCAAAAAAGACAAAAACCCAAACAAACAAACCCACACAAACCAATCAAACAAACAGCTAAAAAACCCCAAATAAAACCAAAAGGAATGAGGAGTTCATCTTAGTTGTGAGGATATCACAGCAGGCGAATGGCCGCTTCCCACAGGATCACCATACAAAGCCACATGGAACAGCTGCTGCAAAAGATCCACACCAGGGGAAATAGCAGAAGTGCTACATGGCGGCTTTGGGGGTAGCTCCACATTAAGGTGAAGGATGAGCACTGAGTGGTACAGATCCAGCATTCCCCACAGTGCAGGCCGCTCTTTGCTGCTGATGAAAGACCCTTGCAGGACTGTGGCCCTTCTCAAGGCAATGTCAATCATTGGCACAGCTCTCAGCTGAGCCACTGGCATTTCCAGAGCGAGATTCAGGCCAGAAGCCCGAAGCAAATCTGGGCAATACATGTCTGTGGCAGGTGAGGAGACTGCAAGCTTTCATTAGGAATTGGGGATTATGAGCACTGACATTTACTGTGCTAGAAAGTCCAGGGGACAAATTTGTGCCAATTCATGGCACGCCTTTAACTACGAGGATCAATTTGTGTTATGCTTGTAGCAGAGTCTGGTGCCAGAGGGGGTTTTGAAAGGAAGTCTTGCTCCATGGAGGCCTGTACCCAAAGAAAATGCCAAGAGAACTGAGGTGTGAAAAACAAAGATCCTTTGTTTCTATAAGAGCAGCAACAAAAAGCAACTAGAGAACATATTTACATTGGAAGAACCTTTGGAACAACAACGATCTAGAGAACGTATTGACAAGAACATAGCTATCAAAACTGTATTAAACGTATTTACAGAAGACCAAAAGAAACGCTAAAAGGTATCTACAGAAGGGTGCCATCTCTGTCCTGGATCTCCATCAGTCCTGGAAGAGAAGCAAGTGACACAGTCATTGCAGTCAGGCCCAGAGGGCTGTTGCATGTGCCCCCAGGCTGGGCCACACTGGCAGAGCGGGACTCTGCTGCCAGCGCTGAGCCTGGCTGGGGCTGGGGGTCAGGCCCCAGGCACTGGCATGGGGCTTGTGTGAGCCAAAGCAAGTGCAGGACAGGCTGGGGATGGTGCTTGTGCTGCCAGAATGCAGCAGACGGGGCACCGTGTCCCTCAGCGGGGCACCCAGCCCAGCCCCAGCCTGGCAGCAGGGCACCCACTCTGCCTGTGGGGAGCACATGCCTGTCCTACTGCTGGAGTCCCTCTTCATCCCAGGACCATGTCCTCCTCCTCCTCGTCTTTTCCATCAACATCCATGGCCTCAATGTACTCTTCCATTTCCACCTCCATCTCTTCCTCCATCTCCTCCTTCACATCCACCTCCATCTCTTCCTCCATCTCTTCCTTCACATCCACCTCCATCTCTTCCTCCATCTCTTCCTTCACATCCACCTCCATCTCTTCCTCCATCTCCTCCTTCACATCCACCTCCACCTCTTCCTCTCCAGTCTCTCCATCCTCCACTTCCATCTCCTCCTCTGTATCAGTCTTTAGATCCACCTCCATCTCTTTCTCTTTGTCTCTGGAAACCTGCAGATGTCGCAGGTTTGTGGGAGTGGCATCCCTGTCCCACAGCATCCCCACAGAGGCACTTAGGTGGTGTCCATTTGCATGGAATGGCACCTTACCTTCCTGGGGACCAATGTGAGCATCTTGCAGGGATGAATGGCAAAATCCAGGCACGAGAGACCTTTCCGAAGTCTTGGGAGTAGCGGAGCAGGGGCCAAGCAGGGTGACAGGTGTGTAGGCACAAGGGCGAATGGTTGTGTTGTCCTCTTTGCTGGATGCTGGGAGCTCCAGTGTGAATGCAGACCGTGACATCACAATTGACAGGAGTCCAGGGTCACCGTGGAGTGGACAACGGGGATCATAGAATGATGCCATCCCTGAGTGGTCTGGCTTGGAAGGGACGCTAAAGATCATCTTGTTCCAACTTGAGCAATCTTCTACCAGAGCACGTTGCTCAGAGTCCTGTTGCCACCTGGCCTTGGATGTTCGCAGCGATGGGGCATCCACATCCTCTGTGCACAGCCTGGGCCAGTGCCTCAGCACTCTCAGTGTGAAAAAGCAGCTTCCTTAGATCCAACCTAACTCAAGGTCCTGCACTTAAAAGCCATCCCCGCTTCTGCTCTTGCCACTGGCCCTATTGAACACTGGCCCCATCTTTCCTATGGGAGCCTTCAAGTCCTGCATGGCCACAGCAAAGCCTCTCCAGGGCCTTCTGTTCTCCAGGCTGAACATTCTCAAGCCCACATGGACAGCAGTGACTTAGATCAGCAGAAATCAAAGCTGCAAGGTAGCAACTAGCACCAGGAACTGAGAGAGGGAAGCTTTAGACCCAGCCTTGTCTCTAAATAGACAAAATTAGTAAGAGCGCAGGGGCAGATGGTGGGACACTGGCTCTGTTCTAACTGATGAATATTTTCTTTTTTTCTTCTTCTTCTTTTCTCTCATGCTGACCCAGGTTTGGCTGTTTGAAAGGAAGCTTGGCACAGCATCCATTGTCTTCTCCGTTTGTGAAACACCGAGCAGAATCTGAGCAGGCTGATGGCGCAGAGCAAAACCTGCAAATATCTTGAGGATCCTGAGCCTGAGGGATGCAGCTAAACCCAGTCCAAAGGAATTTCTGGAAAGTCAAACCTGGTTTACATTTTCTTGAGTTTGGCGGTGCCAGCTTCACCAGACATTTAGAGAAAAGCAAACAAAAAACTCCAACCAAAAAAGACAAAAACCCAAACAAACAAACCCACACAAACCAATCAAACAACCAGCTAAAAAACCCCAAATAAAACCAAAAGGAATGAGGAGTTCATCTTAGTTGTGAGGATATCACAGCAGGCGAATGGCCGCTTCCCACAGGATCACCATACAAAGCCACATGGAACAGCTGCTGCAAAAGATCCACACCAGGGGAAATAGCAGAAGTGCTACATGGCGGCTTTGGGGGTAGCTCCACATTAAGGTGAAGGATGAGCACTGAGTGGTACAGATCCAGCATTCCCCACAGTGCAGGCCGCTCTTTGCTCCTGATGAAAGACCCTTGCAGGACTGTGGCCCTTCTCAAGGCAATGTCAATCATTGGCACAGCTCTCAGCTGAGCCACTGGCATTTCCAGAGCGAGATTCAGGCCAGAAGCCCGAAGCAAATCTGGGCAATACATGTCTGTGGCAGGTGAGGAGACTGCAAGCTTTCATTAGGAATTGGGGATTATGAGCACTGACATTTACTGTGCTAGAAAGTCCAGGGGACAAATTTGTGCCAATTCATGGCACGCCTTTAACTACGAGGATCAATTTGTGTTATGCTTGTAGCAGAGTCTGGTGCCAGAGGGGGTTTTGAAAGGAAGTCTTGCTCCATGGAGGCCTGTACCCAAAGAAAATGCCAAGAGAACTGAGGTGTGAAAAACAAAGATCCTTTGTTTCTATAAGAGCAGCAACAAAAAGCAACTAGAGAACATATTTACATTGGAAGAACCTTTGGAACAACAACGATCTAGAGAACGTATTGACAAGAACATAGCTATCAAAACTGTATTAAACGTATTTACAGAAGACCAAAAGAAACCCTAAAAGGTATCTACAGAAGGGTGCCATCTCTGTCCTGGATCTCCATCAGTCCTGGAAGAGAAGCAAGTGACACAGTCATTGCAGTCAGGCCCAGAGGGCTGTTGCATGTGCCCCCAGGCTGGGCCACACTGGCACAGCGGGACTCTGCTGCCAGCGCTGAGCCTGGCTGGGGCTGGGGGTCAGGCCCCAGGCACTGGCATGGGGCTTGTGTGAGCCAAAGCAAGTGCAGGACAGGCTGGGGATGGTGCTTGTGCTGCCAGAATGCAGCAGACGGGGCACCGTGTCCCTCAGCGGGGCACCCAGCCCAGCCCCAGCCTGGCAGCAGGGCACCCACTCTGCCTGTGGGGAGCACATGCCTGTCCTACTGCTGGAGTCCCTCTTCATCCCAGGACCATGTCCTCCTCCTCCTCGTCTTTTCCATCAACATCCATGGCCTCAATGTACTCTTCCATTTCCACCTCCATCTCTTCCTCCATCTCCTCCTTCACATCCACCTCCATCTCTTCCTCCATCTCTTCCTTCACATCCACCTCCATCTCTTCCTCCATCTCTTCCTTCACATCCACCTCCATCTCTTCCTCCATCTCCTCCTTCACATCCACCTCCACCTCTTCCTCTCCAGTCTCTCCATCCTCCACTTCCATCTCCTCCTCTGTATCAGTCTTTAGATCCACCTCCATCTCTTTCTCTTTGTCTCTGGAAACCTGCAGATGTCGCAGGTTTGTGGGAGTGGCATCCCTGTCCCACAGCATCCCCACAGAGGCACTTAGGTGGTGTCCATTTGCATGGAATGGCACCTTACCTTCCTGGGGACCAATGTGAGCATCTTGCAGGGATGAATGGCAAAATCCAGGCACGAGAGACCTTTCCGAAGTCTTGGGAGTAGCGGAGCAGGGGCCAAGCAGGGTGACAGGTGTGTAGGCACAAGGGCGAATGGTTGTGTTGTCCTCTTTGCTGGATGCTGGGAGCTCCAGTGTGAATGCAGACCGTGACATCACAATTGACAGGAGTCCAGGGTCACCGTGGAGTGGACAACGGGGATCATAGAATGATGCCATCCCTGAGTGGTCTGGCTTGGAAGGGACGCTAAAGATCATCTTGTTCCAACTTGAGCAATCTTCTACCAGAGCACGTTGCTCAGAGTCCTGTTGCCACCTGGCCTTGGATGTTCGCAGCCATGGGGCATCCACATCCTCTGTGCACAGCCTGGGCCAGTGCCTCAGCACTCTCAGTGTGAAAAAGCAGCTTCCTTAGATCCAACCTAACTCAAGGTCCTGCACTTAAAAGCCATCCCCGCTTCTGCTCTTGCCACTGGCCCTATTGAACACTGGCCCCATCTTTCCTATGGCACCCTTCAAGTCCTGCATGGCCACAGCAAAGCCTCTCCAGGGCCTTCTGTTCTCCAGGCTGAACATTCTCAAGCCCACATGGACAGCAGTGACTTAGATCAGCAGAAATCAAAGCTGCAAGGTAGCAACTAGCACCAGGAACTGAGAGAGGGAAGCTTTAGACCCAGCCTTGTCTCTAAATAGACAAAATTAGTAAGAGCGCAGGGGCAGATGGTGGGACACTGGCTCTGTTCTAACTGATGAATATTTTCTTTTTTTCTTCTTCTTCTTTTCTCTCATGCTGACCCAGGTTTGGCTGTTTGAAAGGAAGCTTGGCACAGCATCCATTGTCTTCTCCGTTTGTGAAACACCGAGCAGAATCTGAGCAGGCTGATGGTGCAGAGCAAAACCTGCAAATATCTTGAGGATCCTGAGCCTGAGGGATGCAGCTAAACCCAGTCCAAAGGAATTTCTGGAAAGTCAAACCTGGTTTACATTTTCTTGAGTTTGGCTGTGCCAGCTTCACCAGACATTTAGAGAAAAGCAAACAAAAAACTCCAACCAAAAAAGACAAAAACCCAAACAAACAAACCCACACAAACCAATCAAACAACCAGCTAAAAAACCCCAAATAAAACCAAAAGGAATGAGGAGTTCATCTTAGTTGTGAGGATATCACAGCAGGCGAATGGCCGCTTCCCACAGGATCACCATACAAAGCCACATGGAACAGCTGCTGCAAAAGATCCACACCAGGGGAAATAGCAGAAGTGCTACATGGCGGCTTTGGGGGTAGCTCCACATTAAGGTGAAGGATGAGCACTGAGTGGTACAGATCCAGCATTCCCCACACTCCAGGCCGCTCTTTGCTCCTGATGAAAGACCCTTGCAGGACTGTGGCCCTTCTCAAGGCAATGTCAATCATTGGCACAGCTCTCAGCTGAGCCACTGGCATTTCCAGAGCGAGATTCAGGCCAGAAGCCCGAAGCAAATCTGGGCAATACATGTCTGTGGCAGGTGAGGAGACTGCAAGCTTTCATTAGGAATTGGGGATTATGAGCACTGACATTTACTGTGCTAGAAAGTCCAGGGGACAAATTTGTGCCAATTCATGGCACGCCTTTAACTACGAGGATCAATTTGTGTTATGCTTGTAGCAGAGTCTGGTGCCAGAGGGGGTTTTGAAAGGAAGTCTTGCTCCATGGAGGCCTGTACCCAAAGAAAATGCCAAGAGAACTGAGGTGTGAAAAACAAAGATCCTTTGTTTCTATAAGAGCAGCAACAAAAAGCAACTAGAGAACATATTTACATTGGAAGAACCTTTGGAACAACAACGATCTAGAGAACGTATTGACAAGAACATAGCTATCAAAACTATATTAAACGTATTTACAGAAGACCAAAAGAAACGCTAAAAGGTATCTACAGAAGGGTGCCATCTCTGTCCTGGATCTCCATCAGTCCTGGAAGAGAAGCAAGTGACACAGTCATTGCAGTCAGGCCCAGAGGGCTGTTGCATGTGCCCCCAGGCTGGGCCACACTGGCACAGCGGGACTCTGCTGCCAGCGCTGAGCCTGGCTGGGGCTGGGGGTCAGGCCCCAGGCACTGGCATGGGGCTTGTGTGAGCCAAAGCAAGTGCAGGACAGGCTGGCGATGGTGCTTGTGCTGCCAGAATGCAGCAGACGGGGCACCGTGTCCCTCAGCGGGGCACCCAGCCCAGCCCCAGCCTGGCAGCAGGGCACCCACTCTGCCTGTGGGGAGCACATGCCTGTCCTACTGCTGGAGTCCCTCTTCATCCCAGGACCATGTCCTCCTCCTCCTCGTCTTTTCCATCAACATCCATGGCCTCAATGTACTCTTCCATTTCCACCTCCATCTCTTCCTCCATCTCCTCCTTCACATCCACCTCCATCTCTTCCTCCATCTCTTCCTTCACATCCACCTCCATCTCTTCCTCCATCTCTTCCTTCACATCCACCTCCATCTCTTCCTCCATCTCCTCCTTCACATCCACCTCCACCTCTTCCTCTCCAGTCTCTCCATCCTCCACTTCCATCTCCTCCTCTGTATCAGTCTTTAGATCCACCTCCATCTCTTTCTCTTTGTCTCTGGAAACCTGCAGATGTCGCAGGTTTGTGGGAGTGGCATCCCTGTGCCACAGCATCCCCACAGAGGCACTTAGGTGGTGTCCATTTGCATGGAATGGCACCTTACCTTCCTGGGGACCAATGTGAGCATCTTGCAGGGATGAATGGCAAAATCCAGGCACGAGAGACCTTTCCGAAGTCTTGGGAGTAGCGGAGCAGGGGCCAAGCAGGGTGACAGGTGTGTAGGCACAAGGGCGAATGGTTGTGTTGTCCTCTTTGCTGGATGCTGGGAGCTCCAGTGTGAATGCAGACCGTGACATCACAATTGACAGGAGTCCAGGGTCACCGTGGAGTGGACAACGGGGATCATAGAATGATGCCATCCCTGAGTGGTCTGGCTTGGAAGGGACGCTAAAGATCATCTTGTTCCAACTTGAGCAATCTTCTACCAGAGCACGTTGCTCAGAGTCCTGTTGCCACCTGGCCTTGGATGTTCGCAGGCATGGGGCATCCACATCCTCTGTGCACAGCCTGGGCCAGTGCCTCAGCACTCTCAGTGTGAAAAAGCAGCTTCCTTAGATCCAACCTAACTCAAGGTCCTGCACTTAAAAGCCATCCCCGCTTCTGCTCTTGCCACTGGCCCTATTGAACACTGGCCCCATCTTTCCTATGGGAGCCTTCAAGTCCTGCATGGCCACAGCAAAGCCTCTCCAGGGCCTTCTGTTCTCCAGGCTCAACATTCTCAAGCCCACATGGACAGCAGTGACTTAGATCAGCAGAAATCAAAGCTGCAAGGTAGCAACTAGCACCAGGAACTGAGAGAGGGAAGCTTTAGACCCAGCCTTGTCTCTAAATAGACAAAATTAGTAAGAGCGCAGGGGCAGATGGTGGGACACTGGCTCTGTTCTAACTGATGAATATTTTCTTTTTTTCTTCTTCTTCTTTTCTCTCATGCTGACCCAGGTTTGGCTGTTTGAAAGGAAGCTTGGCACAGCATCCATTGTCTTCTCCGTTTGTGAAACACCAAGCAGAATCTGAGCAGGCTGATGGCGCAGAGCAAAACCTGCAAATATCTTGAGGATCCTGAGCCTGAGGGATGCAGCTAAACCCAGTCCAAAGGAATTTCTGGAAAGTCAAACCTGGTTTACATTTTCTTGAGTTTGGCGGTGCCAGCTTCACCAGACATTTAGAAAAAAGCAAACAAAAAACTCCAACCAAAAAAGACAAAAACCCAAACAAACAAACCCACACAAACCAATCAAACAACCAGCTAAAAAACCCCAAATAAAACCAAAAGGAATGAGGAGTTCATCTTAGTTGTGAGGATATCACAGCAGGCGAATGGCCGCTTCCCACAGGATCACCATACAAAGCCACATGGAACAGCTGCTGCAAAAGATCCACACCAGGGGAAATAGCAGAAGTGCTACATGGCGGCTTTGGGGGTAGCTCCACATTAAGGTGAAGGATGAGCACTGAGTGGTACAGATCCAGCATTCCCCACACTCCAGGCCGCTCTTTGCTCCTGATGAAAGACCCTTGCAGGACTGTGGCCCTTCTCAAGGCAATGTCAATCATTGGCACAGCTCTCAGCTGAGCCACTGGCATTTCCAGAGCGAGATTCAGGCCAGAAGCCCGAAGCAAATCTGGGCAATACATGTCTGTGGCAGGTGAGGAGACTGCAAGCTTTCATTAGGAATTGGGGATTATGAGCACTGACATTTACTGTGCTAGAAAGTCCAAGGGACAAATTTGTGCCAATTCATGGCACGCCTTTAACTACGAGGATCAATTTGTGTTATGCTTGTAGCAGAGTCTGGTGCCAGAGGGGGTTTTGAAAGGAAGTCTTGCTCCATGGAGGCCTGTACCCAAAGAAAATGCCAAGAGAACTGAGGTGTGAAAAACAAAGATCCTTTGTTTCTATAAGAGCAGCAACAAAAAGCAACTAGAGAACATATTTACATTGGAAGAACCTTTGGAACAACAACGATCTAGAGAACGTATTGACAAGAACATAGCTATCAAAACTATATTAAACGTATTTACAGAAGACCAAAAGAAACGCTAAAAGGTATCTACAGAAGGGTGCCATCTCTGTCCTGGATCTCCATCAGTCCTGGAAGAGAAGCAAGTGACACAGTCATTGCAGTCAGGCCCAGAGGGCTGTTGCATGTGCCCCCAGGCTGGGCCACACTGGCAGAGCGGGACTCTGCTGCCAGCGCTGAGCCTGGCTGGGGCTGGGGGTCAGGCCCCAGGCACTGGCATGGGGCTTGTGTGAGCCAAAGCAAGTGCAGGACAGGCTGGCGATGGTGCTTGTGCTGCCAGAATGCAGCAGACGGGGCACCGTGTCCCTCAGCGGGGCACCCAGCCCAGCCCCAGCCTGGCAGCAGGGCACCCACTCTGCCTGTGGGGAGCACATGCCTGTCCTACTGCTGGAGTCCCTCTTCATCCCAGGACCATGTCCTCCTCCTCCTCGTCTTTTCCATCAACATCCATGGCCTCAATGTACTCTTCCATTTCCACCTCCATCTCTTCCTCCATCTCCTCCTTCACATCCACCTCCATCTCTTCCTCCATCTCTTCCTTCACATCCACCTCCATCTCTTCCTCCATCTCTTCCTTCACATCCACCTCCATCTCTTCCTCCATCTCCTCCTTCACATCCACCTCCACCTCTTCCTCTCCAGTCTCTCCATCCTCCACTTCCATCTCCTCCTCTGTATCAGTCTTTAGATCCACCTCCATCTCTTTCTCTTTGTCTCTGGAAACCTGCAGATGTCGCAGGTTTGTGGGAGTGGCATCCCTGTGCCACAGCATCCCCACAGAGGCACTTAGGTGGTGTCCATTTGCATGGAATGGCACCTTACCTTCCTGGGGACCAATGTGAGCATCTTGCAGGGATGAATGGCAAAATCCAGGCACGAGAGACCTTTCCGAAGTCTTGGGAGTAGCGGAGCAGGGGCCAAGCAGGGTGACAGGTGTGTAGGCACAAGGGCGAATGGTTGTGTTGTCCTCTTTGCTGGATGCTGGGAGCTCCAGTGTGAATGCAGACCGTGACATCACAATTGACAGGAGTCCAGGGTCACCGTGGAGTGGACAACGGGGATCATAGAATGTTGCAATCCCTGAGTGGTCTGGCTTGGAAGGGACGCTAAAGATCATCTTGTTCCAACTTGAGCAATCTTCTACCAGAGCACGTTGCTCAGAGTCCTGTTGCCACCTGGCCTTGGATGTTCGCAGCCATGGGGCATCCACATCCTCTGTGCACAGCCTGGGCCAGTGCCTCAGCACTCTCAGTGTGAAAAAGCAGCTTCCTTAGATCCAACCTAACTCAAGGTCCTGCACTTAAAAGCCATCCCCGCTTCTGCTCTTGCCACTGGCCCTATTGAACACTGGCCCCATCTTTCCTATGGGAGCCTTCAAGTCCTGCATGGCCACAGCAAAGCCTCTCCAGGGCCTTCTGTTCTCCAGGCTGAACATTCTCAAGCCCACATGGACAGCAGTGACTTAGATCAGCAGAAATCAAAGCTGCAAGGTAGCAACTAGCACCAGGAACTGAGAGAGGGAAGCTTTAGACCCAGCCTTGTCTCTAAATAGACAAAATTAGTAAGAGTGCAGGGGCAGATGGTGGGACACTGGCTCTGTTCTAACTGATGAATATTTTCTTTTTTTCTTCTTCTTCTTTTCTCTCATGCTGACCCAGGTTTGGCTGTTTGAAAGGAAGCTTGGCACAGCATCCATTGTCTTCTCCGTTTGTGAAACACCGAGCAGAATCTGAGCAGGCTGATGGCGCAGAGCAAAACCTGCAAATATCTTGAGGATCCTGAGCCTGAGGGATGCAGCTAAACCCAGTCCAAAGGAATTTCTGGAAAGTCAAACCTGGTTTACATTTTCTTGAGTTTGGCTGTGCCAGCTTCACCAGACATTTAGAGAAAAGCAAACAAAAAACTCCAACCAAAAAAGACAAAAACCCAAACAAACAAACCCACACAAACCAATCAAACAACCAGCTAAAAAACCCCAAATAAAACCAAAAGGAATGAGGAGTTCATCTTAGTTGTGAGGATATCACAGCAGGCGAATGGCCGCTTCCCACAGGATCACCATACAAAGCCACATGGAACAGCTGCTGCAAAAGATCCACACCAGGGGAAATAGCAGAAGTGCTACATGGCGGCTTTGGGGGTAGCTCCACATTAAGGTGAAGGATGAGCACTGAGTGGTACAGATCCAGCATTCCCCACAGTGCAGGCCGCTCTTTGCTGCTGATGAAAGACCCTTGCAGGACTGTGGCCCTTCTCAAGGCAATGTCAATCATTGGCACAGCTCTCAGCTGAGCCACTGGCATTTCCAGAGCGAGATTCAGGCCAGAAGCCCGAAGCAAATCTGGGCAATACATGTCTGTGGCAGGTGAGGAGACTGCAAGCTTTCATTAGGAATTGGGGATTATGAGCACTGACATTTACTGTGCTAGAAAGTCCAGGGGACAAATTTGTGCCAATTCATGGCACGCCTTTAACTACGAGGATCAATTTGTGTTATGCTTGTAGCAGAGTCTGGTGCCAGAGGGGGTTTTGAAAGGAAGTCTTGCTCCATGGAGGCCTGTACCCAAAGAAAATGCCAAGAGAACTGAGGTGTGAAAAACAAAGATCCTTTGTTTCTATAAGAGCAGCAACAAAAAGCAACTAGAGAACATATTTACATTGGAAGAACCTTTGGAACAACAACGATCTAGAGAACGTATTGACAAGAACATAGCTATCAAAACTGTATTAAACGTATTTACAGAAGACCAAAAGAAACCCTAAAAGGTATCTACAGAAGGGTGCCATCTCTGTCCTGGATCTCCATCAGTCCTGGAAGAGAAGCAAGTGACACAGTCATTGCAGTCAGGCCCAGAGGGCTGTTGCATGTGCCCCCAGGCTGGGCCACACTGGCAGAGCGGGACTCTGCTGCCAGCGCTGAGCCTGGCTGGGGCTGGGGGTCAGGCCCCAGGCACTGGCATGGGGCTTGTGTGAGCCAAAGCAAGTGCAGGACAGGCTGGGGATGGTGCTTGTGCTGCCAGAATGCAGCAGACGGGGCACCGTGTCCCTCAGCGGGGCACCCAGCCCAGCCCCAGCCTGGCAGCAGGGCACCCACTCTGCCTGTGGGGAGCACATGCCTGTCCTACTGCTGGAGTCCCTCTTCATCCCAGGACCATGTCCTCCTCCTCCTCGTCTTTTCCATCAACATCCATGGCCTCAATGTACTCTTCCATTTCCACCTCCATCTCTTCCTCCATCTCCTCCTTCACATCCACCTCCATCTCTTCCTCCATCTCTTCCTTCACATCCACCTCCATCTCTTCCTCCATCTCTTCCTTCACATCCACCTCCATCTCTTCCTCCATCTCCTCCTTCACATCCACCTCCACCTCTTCCTCTCCAGTCTCTCCATCCTCCACTTCCATCTCCTCCTCTGTATCAGTCTTTAGATCCACCTCCATCTCTTTCTCTTTGTCTCTGGAAACCTGCAGATGTCGCAGGTTTGTGGGAGTGGCATCCCTGTCCCACAGCATCCCCACAGAGGCACTTAGGTGGTGTCCATTTGCATGGAATGGCACCTTACCTTCCTGGGGACCAATGTGAGCATCTTGCAGGGATGAATGGCAAAATCCAGGCACGAGAGACCTTTCCGAAGTCTTGGGAGTAGCGGAGCAGGGGCCAAGCAGGGTGACAGGTGTGTAGGCACAAGGGCGAATGGTTGTGTTGTCCTCTTTGCTGGATGCTGGGAGCTCCAGTGTGAATGCAGACCGTGACATCACAATTGACAGGAGTCCAGGGTCACCGTGGAGTGGACAACGGGGATCATAGAATGTTGCCATCCCTGAGTGGTCTGGCTTGGAAGGGACGCTAAAGATCATCTTGTTCCAACTTGAGCAATCTTCTACCAGAGCACGTTGCTCAGAGTCCTGTTGCCACCTGGCCTTGGATGTTCGCAGGCATGGGGCATCCACATCCTCTGTGCACAGCCTGGGCCAGTGCCTCAGCACTCTCAGTGTGAAAAAGCAGCTTCCTTAGATCCAACCTAACTCAAGGTCCTGCACTTAAAAGCCATCCCCGCTTCTGCTCTTGCCACTGGCCCTATTGAACACTGGCCCCATCTTTCCTATGGGAGCCTTCAAGTCCTGCATGGCCACAGCAAAGCCTCTCCAGGGCCTTCTGTTCTCCAGGCTGAACATTCTCAAGCCCACATGGACAGCAGTGACTTAGATCAGCAGAAATCAAAGCTGCAAGGTAGCAACTAGCACCAGGAACTGAGAGAGGGAAGCTTTAGACCCAGCCTTGTCTCTAAATAGACAAAATTAGTAAGAGCGCAGGGGCAGATGGTGGGACACTGGCTCTGTTCTAACTGATGAATATTTTCTTTTTTTCTTCTTCTTCTTTTCTCTCATGCTGACCCAGGTTTGGCTGTTTGAAAGGAAGCTTGGCACAGCATCCATTGTCTTCTCCGTTTGTGAAACACCGAGCAGAATCTGAGCAGGCTGATGGCGCAGAGCAAAACCTGCAAATATCTTGAGGATCCTGAGCCTGAGGGATGCAGCTAAACCCAGTCCAAAGGAATTTCTGGAAAGTCAAACCTGGTTTACATTTTCTTGAGTTTGGCGGTGCCAGCTTCACCAGACATTTAGAGAAAAGCAAACAAAAAACTCCAACCAAAAAAGACAAAAACCCAAACAAACAAACCCACACAAACCAATCAAACAACCAGCTAAAAAACCCCAAATAAAACCAAAAGGAATGAGGAGTTCATCTTAGTTGTGAGGATATCACAGCAGGCGAATGGCCGCTTCCCACAGGATCACCATACAAAGCCACATGGAACAGCTGCTGCAAAAGATCCACACCAGGGGAAATAGCAGAAGTGCTACATGGCGGCTTTGGGGGTAGCTCCACATTAAGGTGAAGGATGAGCACTGAGTGGTACAGATCCAGCATTCCCCACAGTGCAGGCCGCTCTTTGCTCCTGATGAAAGACCCTTGCAGGACTGTGGCCCTTCTCAAGGCAATGTCAATCATTGGCACAGCTCTCAGCTGAGCCACTGGCATTTCCAGAGCGAGATTCAGGCCAGAAGCCCGAAGCAAATCTGGGCAATACATGTCTGTGGCAGGTGAGGAGACTGCAAGCTTTCATTAGGAATTGGGGATTATGAGCACTGACATTTACTGTGCTAGAAAGTCCAGGGGACAAATTTGTGCCAATTCATGGCACGCCTTTAACTACGAGGATCAATTTGTGTTATGCTTGTAGCAGAGTCTGGTGCCAGAGGGGGTTTTGAAAGGAAGTCTTGCTCCATGGAGGCCTGTACCCAAAGAAAATGCCAAGAGAACTGAGGTGTGAAAAACAAAGATCCTTTGTTTCTATAAGAGCAGCAACAAAAAGCAACTAGAGAACATATTTACATTGGAAGAACCTTTGGAACAACAACGATCTAGAGAACGTATTGACAAGAACATAGCTATCAAAACTGTATTAAACGTATTTACAGAAGACCAAAAGAAACCCTAAAAGGTATCTACAGAAGGGTGCCATCTCTGTCCTGGATCTCCATCAGTCCTGGAAGAGAAGCAAGTGACACAGTCATTGCAGTCAGGCCCAGAGGGCTGTTGCATGTGCCCCCAGGCTGGGCCACACTGGCAGAGCGGGACTCTGCTGCCAGCGCTGAGCCTGGCTGGGGCTGGGGGTCAGGCCCCAGGCACTGGCATGGGGCTTGTGTGAGCCAAAGCAAGTGCAGGACAGGCTGGGGATGGTGCTTGTGCTGCCAGAATGCAGCAGACGGGGCACCGTGTCCCTCAGCGGGGCACCCAGCCCAGCCCCAGCCTGGCAGCAGGGCACCCACTCTGCCTGTGGGGAGCACATGCCTGTCCTACTGCTGGAGTCCCTCTTCATCCCAGGACCATGTCCTCCTCCTCCTCGTCTTTTCCATCAACATCCATGGCCTCAATGTACTCTTCCATTTCCACCTCCATCTCTTCCTCCATCTCCTCCTTCACATCCACCTCCATCTCTTCCTCCATCTCTTCCTTCACATCCACCTCCATCTCTTCCTCCATCTCTTCCTTCACATCCACCTCCATCTCTTCCTCCATCTCCTCCTTCACATCCACCTCCACCTCTTCCTCTCCAGTCTCTCCATCCTCCACTTCCATCTCCTCCTCTGTATCAGTCTTTAGATCCACCTCCATCTCTTTCTCTTTGTCTCTGGAAACCTGCAGATGTCGCAGGTTTGTGGGAGTGGCATCCCTGTGCCACAGCATCCCCACAGAGGCACTTAGGTGGTGTCCATTTGCATGGAATGGCACCTTACCTTCCTGGGGACCAATGTGAGCATCTTGCAGGGATGAATGGCAAAATCCAGGCACGAGAGACCTTTCCGAAGTCTTGGGAGTAGCGGAGCAGGGGCCAAGCAGGGTGACAGGTGTGTAGGCACAAGGGCGAATGGTTGTGTTGTCCTCTTTGCTGGATGCTGGGAGCTCCAGTGTGAATGCAGACCGTGACATCACAATTGACAGGAGTCCAGGGTCACCGTGGAGTGGACAACGGGGATCATAGAATGATGCCATCCCTGAGTGGTCTGGCTTGGAAGGGACGCTAAAGATCATCTTGTTCCAACTTGAGCAATCTTCTACCAGAGCACGTTGCTCAGAGTCCTGTTGCCACCTGGCCTTGGATGTTCGCAGCCATGGGGCATCCACATCCTCTGTGCACAGCCTGGGCCAGTGCCTCAGCACTCTCAGTGTGAAAAAGCAGCTTCCTTAGATCCAACCTAACTCAAGGTCCTGCACTTAAAAGCCATCCCCGCTTCTGCTCTTGCCACTGGCCCTATTGAACACTGGCCCCATCTTTCCTATGGCACCCTTCAAGTCCTGCATGGCCACAGCAAAGCCTCTCCAGGGCCTTCTGTTCTCCAGGCTCAACATTCTCAAGCCCACATGGACAGCAGTGACTTAGATCAGCAGAAATCAAAGCTGCAAGGTAGCAACTAGCACCAGGAACTGAGAGAGGGAAGCTTTAGACCCAGCCTTGTCTCTAAATAGACAAAATTAGTAAGAGTGCAGGGGCAGATGGTGGGACACTGGCTCTGTTCTAACTGATGAATATTTTCTTTTTTTCTTCTTCTTCTTTTCTCTCATGCTGACCCAGGTTTGGCTGTTTGAAAGGAAGCTTGGCACAGCATCCATTGTCTTCTCCGTTTGTGAAACACCGAGCAGAATCTGAGCAGGCTGATGGCGCAGAGCAAAACCTGCAAATATCTTGAGGATCCTGAGCCTGAGGGATGCAGCTAAACCCAGTCCAAAGGAATTTCTGGAAAGTCAAACCTGGTTTACATTTTCTTGAGTTTGGCTGTGCCAGCTTCACCAGACATTTAGAGAAAAGCAAACAAAAAACTCCAACCAAAAAAGACAAAAACCCAAACAAACAAACCCACACAAACCAATCAAACAACCAGCTAAAAAACCCCAAATAAAACCAAAAGGAATGAGGAGTTCATCTTAGTTGTGAGGATATCACAGCAGGCGAATGGCCGCTTCCCACAGGATCACCATACAAAGCCACATGGAACAGCTGCTGCAAAAGATCCACACCAGGGGAAATAGCAGAAGTGCTACATGGCGGCTTTGGGGGTAGCTCCACATTAAGGTGAAGGATGAGCACTGAGTGGTACAGATCCAGCATTCCCCACAGTGCAGGCCGCTCTTTGCTCCTGATGAAAGACCCTTGCAGGACTGTGGCCCTTCTCAAGGCAATGTCAATCATTGGCACAGCTCTCAGCTGAGCCACTGGCATTTCCAGAGCGAGATTCAGGCCAGAAGCCCGAAGCAAATCTGGGCAATACATGTCTGTGGCAGGTGAGGAGACTGCAAGCTTTCATTAGGAATTGGGGATTATGAGCACTGACATTTACTGTGCTAGAAAGTCCAAGGGACAAATTTGTGCCAATTCATGGCACGCCTTTAACTACGAGGATCAATTTGTGTTATGCTTGTAGCAGAGTCTGGTGCCAGAGGGGGTTTTGAAAGGAAGTCTTGCTCCATGGAGGCCTGTACCCAAAGAAAATGCCAAGAGAACTGAGGTGTGAAAAACAAAGATCCTTTGTTTCTATAAGAGCAGCAACAAAAAGCAACTAGAGAACATATTTACATTGGAAGAACCTTTGGAACAACAACGATCTAGAGAACGTATTGACAAGAACATAGCTATCAAAACTGTATTAAACGTATTTACAGAAGACCAAAAGAAACGCTAAAAGGTATCTACAGAAGGGTGCCATCTCTGTCCTGGATCTCCATCAGTCCTGGAAGAGAAGCAAGTGACACAGTCATTGCAGTCAGGCCCAGAGGGCTGTTGCATGTGCCCCCAGGCTGGGCCACACTGGCACAGCGGGACTCTGCTGCCAGCGCTGAGCCTGGCTGGGGCTGGGGGTCAGGCCCCAGGCACTGGCATGGGGCTTGTGTGAGCCAAAGCAAGTGCAGGACAGGCTGGGGATGGTGCTTGTGCTGCCAGAATGCAGCAGACGGGGCACCGTGTCCCTCAGCGGGGCACCCAGCCCAGCCCCAGCCTGGCAGCAGGGCACCCACTCTGCCTGTGGGGAGCACATGCCTGTCCTACTGCTGGAGTCCCTCTTCATCCCAGGACCATGTCCTCCTCCTCCTCGTCTTTTCCATCAACATCCATGGCCTCAATGTACTCTTCCATTTCCACCTCCATCTCTTCCTCCATCTCCTCCTTCACATCCACCTCCATCTCTTCCTCCATCTCTTCCTTCACATCCACCTCCATCTCTTCCTCCATCTCTTCCTTCACATCCACCTCCATCTCTTCCTCCATCTCCTCCTTCACATCCACCTCCACCTCTTCCTCTCCAGTCTCTCCATCCTCCACTTCCATCTCCTCCTCTGTATCAGTCTTTAGATCCACCTCCATCTCTTTCTCTTTGTCTCTGGAAACCTGCAGATGTCGCAGGTTTGTGGGAGTGGCATCCCTGTCCCACAGCATCCCCACAGAGGCACTTAGGTGGTGTCCATTTGCATGGAATGGCACCTTACCTTCCTGGGGACCAATGTGAGCATCTTGCAGGGATGAATGGCAAAATCCAGGCACGAGAGACCTTTCCGAAGTCTTGGGAGTAGCGGAGCAGGGGCCAAGCAGGGTGACAGGTGTGTAGGCACAAGGGCGAATGGTTGTGTTGTCCTCTTTGCTGGATGCTGGGAGCTCCAGTGTGAATGCAGACCGTGACATCACAATTGACAGGAGTCCAGGGTCACCGTGGAGTGGACAACGGGGATCATAGAATGATGCCATCCCTGAGTGGTCTGGCTTGGAAGGGACGCTAAAGATCATCTTGTTCCAACTTGAGCAATCTTCTACCAGAGCACGTTGCTCAGAGTCCTGTTGCCACCTGGCCTTGGATGTTCGCAGCGATGGGGCATCCACATCCTCTGTGCACAGCCTGGGCCAGTGCCTCAGCACTCTCAGTGTGAAAAAGCAGCTTCCTTAGATCCAACCTAACTCAAGGTCCTGCACTTAAAAGCCATCCCCGCTTCTGCTCTTGCCACTGGCCCTATTGAACACTGTCCCCATCTTTCCTATGGGAGCCTTCAAGTCCTGCATGGCCACAGCAAAGCCTCTCCAGGGCCTTCTGTTCTCCAGGCTGAACATTCTCAAGCCCACATGGACAGCAGTGACTTAGATCAGCAGAAATCAAAGCTGCAAGGTAGCAACTAGCACCAGGAACTGAGAGAGGGAAGCTTTAGACCCAGCCTTGTCTCTAAATAGACAAAATTAGTAAGAGCGCAGGGGCAGATGGTGGGACACTGGCTCTGTTCTAACTGATGAATATTTTCTTTTTTTCTTCTTCTTCTTTTCTCTCATGCTGACCCAGGTTTGGCTGTTTGAAAGGAAGCTTGGCACAGCATCCATTGTCTTCTCCGTTTGTGAAACACCAAGCAGAATCTGAGCAGGCTGATGGCGCAGAGCAAAACCTGCAAATATCTTGAGGATCCTGAGCCTGAGGGATGCAGCTAAACCCAGTCCAAAGGAATTTCTGGAAAGTCAAACCTGGTTTACATTTTCTTGAGTTTGGCGGTGCCAGCTTCACCAGACATTTAGAGAAAAGCAAACAAAAAACTCCAACCAAAAAAGACAAAAACCCAAACAAACAAACCCACACAAACCAATCAAACAACCAGCTAAAAAACCCCAAATAAAACCAAAAGGAATGAGGAGTTCATCTTAGTTGTGAGGATATCACAGCAGGCGAATGGCCGCTTCCCACAGGATCACCATACAAAGCCACATGGAACAGCTGCTGCAAAAGATCCACACCAGGGGAAATAGCAGAAGTGCTACATGGCGGCTTTGGGGGTAGCTCCACATTAAGGTGAAGGATGAGCACTGAGTGGTACAGATCCAGCATTCCCCACAGTGCAGGCCGCTCTTTGCTCCCTGATGAAAGACCCTTGCAGGACTGTGGCCCTTCTCAAGGCAATGTCAAGCATTGGCACAGCTCTCAGCTGAGCCACTGGCATTTCCAGAGCGAGATTCAGGCCAGAAGCCCGAAGCAAATCTGGGCAATACATGTCTGTGGCAGGTGAGGAGACTGCAAGCTTTCATTAGGAATTGGGGATTATGAGCACTGACATTTACTGTGCTAGAAAGTCCAGGGGACAAATTTGTGCCAATTCATGGCACGCCTTTAACTACGAGGATCAATTTGTGTTATGCTTGTAGCAGAGTCTGGTGCCAGAGGGGGTTTTGAAAGGAAGTCTTGCTCCATGGAGGCCTGTACCCAAAGAAAATGCCAAGAGAACTGAGGTGTGAAAAACAAAGATCCTTTGTTTCTATAAGAGCAGCAACAAAAAGCAACTAGAGAACATATTTACATTGGAAGAACCTTTGGAACAACAACGATCTAGAGAACGTATTGACAAGAACATAGCTATCAAAACTATATTAAACGTATTTACAGAAGACCAAAAGAAACCCTAAAAGGTATCTACAGAAGGGTGCCATCTCTGTCCTGGATCTCCATCAGTCCTGGAAGAGAAGCAAGTGACACAGTCATTGCAGTCAGGCCCAGAGGGCTGTTGCATGTGCCCCCAGGCTGGGCCACACTGGCAGAGCGGGACTCTGCTGCCAGCGCTGAGCCTGGCTGGGGCTGGGGGTCAGGCCCCAGGCACTGGCATGGGGCTTGTGTGAGCCAAAGCAAGTGCAGGACAGGCTGGCGATGGTGCTTGTGCTGCCAGAATGCAGCAGACGGGGCACCGTGTCCCTCAGCGGGGCACCCAGCCCAGCCCCAGCCTGGCAGCAGGGCACCCACTCTGCCTGTGGGGAGCACATGCCTGTCCTACTGCTGGAGTCCCTCTTCATCCCAGGACCATGTCCTCCTCCTCCTCGTCTTTTCCATCAACATCCATGGCCTCAATGTACTCTTCCATTTCCACCTCCATCTCTTCCTCCATCTCCTCCTTCACATCCACCTCCATCTCTTCCTCCATCTCTTCCTTCACATCCACCTCCATCTCTTCCTCCATCTCTTCCTTCACATCCACCTCCATCTCTTCCTCCATCTCCTCCTTCACATCCACCTCCACCTCTTCCTCTCCAGTCTCTCCATCCTCCACTTCCATCTCCTCCTCTGTATCAGTCTTTAGATCCACCTCCATCTCTTTCTCTTTGTCTCTGGAAACCTGCAGATGTCGCAGGTTTGTGGGAGTGGCATCCCTGTCCCACAGCATCCCCACAGAGGCACTTAGGTGGTGTCCATTTGCATGGAATGGCACCTTACCTTCCTGGGGACCAATGTGAGCATCTTGCAGGGATGAATGGCAAAATCCAGGCACGAGAGACCTTTCCGAAGTCTTGGGAGTAGCGGAGCAGGGGCCAAGCAGGGTGACAGGTGTGTAGGCACAAGGGCGAATGGTTGTGTTGTCCTCTTTGCTGGATGCTGGGAGCTCCAGTGTGAATGCAGACCGTGACATCACAATTGACAGGAGTCCAGGGTCACCGTGGAGTGGACAACGGGGATCATAGAATGTTGCAATCCCTGAGTGGTCTGGCTTGGAAGGGACGCTAAAGATCATCTTGTTCCAACTTGAGCAATCTTCTACCAGAGCACGTTGCTCAGAGTCCTGTTGCCACCTGGCCTTGGATGTTCGCAGGCATGGGGCATCCACATCCTCTGTGCACAGCCTGGGCCAGTGCCTCAGCACTCTCAGTGTGAAAAAGCAGCTTCCTTAGATCCAACCTAACTCAAGGTCCTGCACTTAAAAGCCATCCCCGCTTCTGCTCTTGCCACTGGCCCTATTGAACACTGTCCCCATCTTTCCTATGGGAGCCTTCAAGTCCTGCATGGCCACAGCAAAGCCTCTCCAGGGCCTTCTGTTCTCCAGGCTGAACATTCTCAAGCCCACATGGACAGCAGTGACTTAGATCAGCAGAAATCAAAGCTGCAAGGTAGCAACTAGCACCAGGAACTGAGAGAGGGAAGCTTTAGACCCAGCCTTGTCTCTAAATAGACAAAATTAGTAAGAGTGCAGGGGCAGATGGTGGGACACTGGCTCTGTTCTAACTGATGAATATTTTCTTTTTTTCTTCTTCTTCTTTTCTCTCATGCTGACCCAGGTTTGGCTGTTTGAAAGGAAGCTTGGCACAGCATCCATTGTCTTCTCCGTTTGTGAAACACCGAGCAGAATCTGAGCAGGCTGATGGTGCAGAGCAAAACCTGCAAATATCTTGAGGATCCTGAGCCTGAGGGATGCAGCTAAACCCAGTCCAAAGGAATTTCTGGAAAGTCAAACCTGGTTTACATTTTCTTGAGTTTGGCGGTGCCAGCTTCACCAGACATTTAGAGAAAAGCAAACAAAAAACTCCAACCAAAAAAGACAAAAACCCAAACAAACAAACCCACACAAACCAATCAAACAACCAGCTAAAAAACCCCAAATAAAACCAAAAGGAATGAGGAGTTCATCTTAGTTGTGAGGATATCACAGCAGGCGAATGGCCGCTTCCCACAGGATCACCATACAAAGCCACATGGAACAGCTGCTGCAAAAGATCCACACCAGGGGAAATAGCAGAAGTGCTACATGGCGGCTTTGGGGGTAGCTCCACATTAAGGTGAAGGATGAGCACTGAGTGGTACAGATCCAGCATTCCCCACAGTGCAGGCCGCTCTTTGCTGCTGATGAAAGACCCTTGCAGGACTGTGGCCCTTCTCAAGGCAATGTCAATCATTGGCACAGCTCTCAGCTGAGCCACTGGCATTTCCAGAGCGAGATTCAGGCCAGAAGCCCGAAGCCAATCTGGG